>NC_142770.1:7089188-7359188 GCF_988280905.1 Pimephales promelas | reverse complement strand
GAAAAAACGCATACGAAAATTTCGGTCTCAGTGTTCAATGGTCAGATTGTGAAATATTGCAATTATAAGAAACAAGGTCCCAAATGTGAGACAAAGTTTATCAAAAAAGTAATTTCGTGAAATATAGTCTCAATTTCCGTAAATAATGTTTGTGACACAGTCCAACCCGATCTCACGACCAAGTCATACGAAATAGACGAATGATTAAAAAGTGGCTAATTCGTAACAATTCATGACCTCACTTTAGGACATGACCTTTTGCTAAATCGTGCACATTTTACGAATTGGCCAATTCGTATGAATTCGTACGAATGACCTACCCCTTACCCCACCCCTAAACCTAACCATCACGTGGGTTTAGACAAATTGTACAAATTTGTACGATTGAGCTCGTACGAATTAGACACTTTTGAATCATTCGTCGAATTCGTACGAATTGGGCGTGAGATAGTGTTGCACAGTCACAATGAGAGGTATAAAGTCACATGATTAAATATTAAGTCACAATTATAAGAAATAAGGTCACAATCGTGAGAAAGTTGCAACTGCAAGATAGTCATATTGTGAAATATAGTAACAATTGTGAGAAATAATTGTTTCTAATAATTTGGGGGGGGGGGGGGGGATGGGGGGGGCAGGCTTCCATACGGTAAACATCCAAATTTTTCAGTTTATATTTATAATAGTAATATTCAATAATATTTCCATTGTCTCTGGGAGTCAACACTGTGACACATTGTGATTCAGTGTGCGTTTGCGCGATTGTTACTACTGTTTCAGAAGCCACAGCGGGACGACTGCCACTCAGTCTGTCTGTCTCAAATAATTGTTGATGTTTAATTCGGTTAAACTCAGGACAAAGAAACCGCCGATCCTTTCTGCTCTTTCGCTCTGTCATTATTTTCATCCCTTTTTTTACGTTCTTTTTGCCATCTAATTGGTGGACGGCGGCGCGGCTTAATGGAGGCAGACTCTGCTGAAAGCTTTTCACCGCTCACCCAATTAATCTTCCTCTCTCTTTCCCTCAAACACGCATTCAAAAGTTTTCTTTTTCTGTTCTTTGTAACACACAAAGTAAGCTTTTCTCACAAACCCTCTCATATTTCTGGATTGCATATCACCCCAAAGAAAAATTATTTGACAATAAATCATATTTTTAGGAGCATTAAGATTTTTTTTTTTGAGTTTTAGTTTAGTTTATTTTGTTCGTTTTAAGGCTAATCTATAAGCTATTGTGCTCTTAAATGCTGTAGAAAATTAATACTCATTACGGTAATGCAAAAATAGTAATTCTCATTACCGTAATGTAAGAAAAGGTGATATATTAATTTTATCTTACTATTTCTGAAAACAGGATTCGTTATCTTTCAACAATAACATTTTTTTGATTTCTTTCTTTTAAATTCGGTGTGAGACAGGAGTTGGACATGTTCTCGGCAGGTTTGGTGAACTTCAAACTCTTGGTGTTTTATGTTCTATGTTCACCCTCACACACACACACACACACACACACACACACACACACACACACACACACACACACACACACACACACACACACACACACACACACACACACACACACACACACGTGCACACACGGTATAATAGATAGCTTTGCGTTTTATAAACGGAGGCCTCCTGCAGTCTCAGCTCTGCACAGACGCTGACAAATAGATGCCTTTCTTGAAAAGCTGCACGAAAAGTGTGTGTGTGTGTGTGTGTTTGCTGCAGTGAGGTGTGGAGAGGGAGAGAGAGAGAGAGGTGCTGGAGAGCTAGAGTGGGCCGTAATGGGTGTAATTTGAGATAGAGAGAGTGAGAAAGAGAGAGAGAGAAAATAAAGAGCGTAACGATTAGGAGAGGAAGACGGGGTTAGCACGAGAATGAGAAATAGAAAAATGGCAGAACGCAAAAGCTTCTGAGAGCTTCAGCAAGAAGGACAGGGAGAGAGATAAAATGAAAATTTAAATCTAGAGTTTTTCCCTGCTACAATTAGCGCGATTTTTTTAAACAAGTTTCCAAAACACAGAGGATGGAAACAAATATCTTGATCCTGCACTACTCATATTTTTGTCCAATCATATGCTCTCTAGAATCTCCAACCCCCTAATAACGCGAGCAACTAAGACTACTGAGGAACGTAAGTAAACACAGAATGTATTTAAAATATATAGTTCAGGTGAAGGACACAACAAATGTACGTTTGGAACTTATGCAGAAAGAAAAACACTTGCATGCATAACGCATCAAACTAAAAGGTAACGTTTAGGATTATACTAGCATAATATTAGCCTCACAGCTAATAGATGTGAATGCAAACTTTCTGTTCTGCTTTGGGGTGTGGTAAAGAATCACTTGTTTACTTGATACCAAACAAAATCAAATTGATACCAATTGAATCAAAAATTCTAGTTTTTTTTCAGCAATTTAAAGTACCAACCTCAAACTTTGTTGCATTCAGCAACTGGTTCTTGCACAGTAGCACTGATTATATCAGCCTGGGAAAACTAAAAAGTTTTTTTTTTAAAAACTCAATTTGTTACATGACTGTCAATTTAAAACCATCTTGGAAACTTTTTAAATATGCCTGTATCATTTATATTCTCTACTTTTTAAATGCCATTTATGTATGGGTCTTATTAGTTTAGCCTTGTTGGGTAAGACTTTAAATCTTAAAATAAAAGCTCAAAGCTCTTTAAAAAAAATAAATGATAATAATTAAATAATAAACGGAGCAATTCCAATAGGGTCATCTCACCATCAGTGCCCGGGCCCTAATTATTACATTTTAAGTGTCAGTGAAGAGCTTGATATATGTAAATATTTTTTTTTTAAAAGTATAGTTTTTTACCTACTTTTTTGTGCATAATTTCCATTCAAGCTGTAATTTATTTATTTGCAGAATAATGTCAAGTTATTGAAAAAAAGTTTGAATATATTATTCAACTGGGTGTATTTAGGATGTATGCAAGCTTCCGAAACTCAACAGAGTCGGCCATTTTTATTCCAAAAACACGAAATTTGCATCACAGGATCATTTGAGATCTTTTAAGTCACTTTAAAAAGCGCACTTGTTTTCTTTGGCCTATAAATAAGGTTGTTTATATATATATATCTATATCTATATTTAATTCTCTCCTTTGAGTATGATACTGACTTTTCTGTTTTTTATTTTATTGTTGATAACTCTGATATTGCCTTGGCTACTCCCGTTCAAAGCTGTTCTTAACTTTGCTGTACTTTTCCATGCTGTACTGTTATGCATGGTATTATGTCTTTTAATTCTGTAGTTCTGTAAAGCACTATGGTTAGTCAGTGGCTGCTATAAAACGTGCTATATAAATAAAATTAACTTGAACTTGAGATATTAAATGATACCGTGGTGGCAATTTTCATGACTTTCAGGTATAAAATGACAAAATAATTCTCCTGTGAGGCATGTATATTCTCTGATGGACAAATTAAACCAACCAGTGAAGTGTGCTTAGTTTCTAGATGTCCATAGAGTCATAAATCACCCAAAGTTCACTGTGTACAGCCCAATTTTTGTGAACGGGCAGACGGTGCACGTACAACAGTGACTTGAGTACTTAAAAAATGTCAACTAGATAATGTGTACCTGCCGAACGCTTCTTTCCGCGCTCATGGCTAAAGGAGAATGCTTTGAACGGCTTGCGCACTCAACTGTGGGATGTGGAAAAATAAGTATACCTAAAGTTTTTTAGAAAGACTCACAAGGTTTTTGGAAAATTTGTGCCAATTAAACACCATTTTCTCACTTTATAATTACCATGTACACTCGAAATGATGCTGGGTTGTTCACCCCAACTTTGGGTCAAATATGGACAAACCCAGCCATTGGGTTAAATTTTATTTAATTACATTTTTAACCCAAAGTTTGGGTTTGTCTGTATTTTACCCAAAATTAGGTTAAAACAACCTAGCATTTTTTAGAGTGTAAAGACAGAAAAAGACTCCTTTTGAGGTAAAAACATGGAAGACATTCACAAGTCCAACACAACAAGGCCTCGCTTGGCTTTTCTACAAGCATGTGCGCGCGCGTGTGTGTGTGTGTGTGTGTGTGATGAGGTCGCGCTTTCCAGTGTGTGGTATTAACCTGATAACGTGCCTGGTCCGTCCCCAAGGCAACAGAGGCAACGGAGGCAACCCCCCCCCACACACATCCGCATCCCCACGGCAACAGACGCTGCTGTCCCTTTCCATCACCGGCATGCTGACCTTTACAGTGACCTGCCCCGGGACTGTCAGAGAGAGAGAGAGAGAGACGGGCTACACACCTGCTGCCTTCAAAGCTTCAGTGATGCATGAGTGTGTGCGCCAGCTGCATTTGTGTGTACATGAAAAGAAACCCGATCGGAGATTCACATCAAACAGGACTGCCAGAGAGCTGACCAAACACACTGAGTAAATCTCCCAGACGCTTATGATTTCTCTCTTCTCTGCTGCACACTCCATTTCTCTTTGTCTGCTCGGGGTTAACGCTTTTATAGACTGTTGTGGACAGTTTGTTTGGTTTTTGTGCGTGCGGGCAATAAAATATACCAGACGGCACACCCAGTGTTAACTGAAAACGTTTCGTTATGTTTAGGCTGAAAATGAGGCTAATGTGGATTAGACGCGAAGAAAAGTCGTGAGGGAGGATTTGGCGAGCAAGGCGGGAGATTCCAAGTGTAGTCCGGTGGAATAATTCATGAGATGCTGAACAGAAAACAGGGGACCAGACTGCAAGAGCACAGAATAAAAAGAAAAAGACAGAAAGCCTCAACATAGCGTTTGGTAAGACTTAAAAAAGCTCTTTGCTACAGAAGTTATTGTGATGTCAATGTCACATTAAAAACTTTTAGAGTTGCAACATATAGCAAGCATTACAAACCAGTCTGTCGAATTGACTTTTCGAACCACCTTATGAATATTAACAACAAAAAATGTGAGTTTGCTCAGAACCGCAACATCTAATCTGATTGGCTGGCTTTACACCAGGGTTACTATTGTTAACTAAAGGATTTTAAGCCCGATTTGCAAATCGTTGAGCTCGCCGACAGGTCAGGGTGTTACTGTATGTTCACACCGCCGCCGACTTGAGCTTCCAAAGCGGCCGGAAGTCATTCATTTTCAATGGAAGCTGGCTTCTCTCAGCTGCAAGGAGCGTCAAATTCCTCGGCGTAGCGTTTTGGGCGTTTTGAGCGTTTTGAGCGTCAATCAGAAAGTTGAAAGAAGATCAACTTTATGGTAATGAGCTGTGACGCGGTTCAGCGGCAAGCAGCGGCAAACGCCAGCAACCAATCGGAATATAGACGTCCTTCACGCTGGCTGATTCCGGAGAAATACAAAATGTAAACTTTCGTTCCTACCAAAACATTAGTTCAGAGAAAATGGAAGAGAAGCTAATCATCGCCGTTGCTGTGATTCCTGCTGGTTTCGTATCATTTATGACATGACGTTGTTTGCTTACATGAGCGCAACTTTTATTTGAAATATTTACGAACGCTCGTTTTAAAGCGGGAATGCAATTAATTTGCTCATGGTGACACCGATTTGACCACAAATAATAATAATAATAGCTAACTATTTTTTACCGACCAAATGTGACCAAAAGGGTTATAAAAATGCTGTCATTAAAAACGGTTTCTTCAATGTATTGCTTGTTTTTTCTGTTTATTACATTTCATGTTGTGACACTTCTATTCTCCCTGTAACGTCAGAGCGTTCAAAGCGTCAACAAGCTTCCCCGTACTTTTTGACAAGTGTCCTTGACAGGGCGGCCAGAGCTTCTTTGACGCTCCAGTCGGCGGCGATGTGAACGTACAGTTATCGCGGGCAAATCGCGGGGGATTAGCAGACGATGAACGCTTGCCAATCTGTTAGTATGAAAGAGCCAACAACGCTTTAAAGACGCACGCAGACGCCTCGAAAAATATCTAGGATGCTAGATATCTAGAGCTGTCGTGCGACTCAACCTCAGTGATGTCATGAGCTCCAGCCAATCAGAGCAAGGCATGGGTTGAGGCCCTGGGTAAATCGTATTTTTTCTTTTTTTTGCACTTTTTTCTCAGAGCAAATCATCGCGCAAACAGTTTGAAGCACTAGTGCCTGTCCGACGTCCATATTCGCGTGTTTTGTTCTTCGTCTTCTTTGCTGGGTATTGACAAACGCGCTGTTTTGCGTCATTTCCGGTTTGTCTTATCGCGTGATTTTTCGTGATAAAACGTGGTTTGTAGGCAAGATAGAATCGTTGGGTGACAGAGTTGTTGTCAGCTCGTGTGGTGCGCTACCTCCAGTTGCGGATAAATCACGTTGTGTTGTGTGGTGTGAACAGCTCAACAACTTAAACACTCCTGATTTCACAGAGAGCAAGTCATGTAGTGTGAACCGCACAGTTCAGCCCAACGTTTTAAAATCATGTAGTGTGAACAAAGCTTAAGGGTATGTTTACACAACAACAATGTACTGAAAACAAAAGTTTTCGGTGTACAGGCGACAATGTTGTCAACGCGAAAATGACTAAAAACACTATATTATGCTGCCAGGCCAGTAGTTGGCGTCTATGCACGTACACATTCTTTTACAAAGCGGTGAATTCAAACGGTACATCTACACTTTGCTGGTGAAGCTTTAATAAACTCAGTATCTTGAGTCAAAAGTGTTTATTTATCAATTTATTTTTGTATTTCAACTTAAACTTATTTCAGTTAGCTGCCAAAGCAGTATGTCAAATTTTTGTTTAAGATCTTTTAAGTTCAAATTCATTTTATATTTGCATTGTATTTTATTTGCATTTTAAAAGCGAGTTTTAGTAACAATAACAATGCTGGCGATCAAAAATGAGCTGCAATATGGATCAAGTAATATGTTGACAGCCAAAAATCTAGGTATGTTTAAACAATTAAACAGAGAATCCTGCAAACCTTTGACTTCAATAGAAGTGGTGGATTGCAAGGGTGTAAAGAAAAACGCTCTAGCATGCATCTTAAAATTTAGAAAATGGACCGAAAACGTGCCAATGGGAATCATAGAGGGGTTCGGTTCAATTCAATCCGCCAATCCGGATTCACTCTTGAGTCTTGATTTCAACCTGACCCGGGTCTGAAAGCGCATCTCATCCGTCTATCAGAGCTTTCTCCAGTGTTGAACTCCACTAATACGCCACTGCACAGGGAAAGAGAGCTATTATTCCTGGCCGCCTCATTTCCAAGTCCAATTTCTAAGAACGGAGCGACTGAGTGACGCAAACCGAAAGGCCCTTCACCTCCTCTCCCTCCCTCCACCTCTTCCTCTCTGCCGCAGGAAGTCGGGTGTGTAGAGAGCATCCTGCAGTCGATAGGGGTATCGATCCCACTTGGGTTTGGTAAAGTGATAGATAAAGAAACGAGTGGAGTGACAGAGCGAGGAGAATCATTTAACCCCACGGGGGGAGCAAAGGAGGGACGGTAATGACAGCGTTTTCCGGAGGGCTTATCTTCGCAGAAAGAGAGAGTGAACGCAAACACCGCCGTGCACAGAAGAGAGGGAAGAAAAGAGATAAGGAGAGAGAGAAGTAGAGCGACGTGTCTCATTTTCTAAGAAGTGATTTGAATAATGAGGAAGTGTAATTTTCTCTCTTTCTCGTCTGTGGTCGTGGGTCTCTAATTGCTCGGGCTGAATGTAGAGTGGCCTCGTCGTCTGTGATCTGGCTCTCCTGTTCTCTCATAATCGCACATGTTTTTCCCCTCGCTTCTTTATGCCTTTTTCTCTTTTATGGTCTCTGTATCTTCTCTTTCCTGACATTTTCTGCCTCACACCTCAAATTTCAAAGGCAGGTGGCCCATTTCAGACTTTACCGTCTCTCTCTACACTCTTATGCCGAGTTCAGACTGCATGATTTTAGCCACGATTTTGGCTCGCCGACAGGTTTTGAGAAATCGCCGACAAATGCCCGAAATCACAGGCAAATCGGCGCTCGTTCACGCGAGTGACAATCACGCAGTGTGAATGAACAAAGACGCGAACTGAGAGAATCACCGACGAGTCGCCGACGCCCGTGAGATATTTGGCATGCTAAATATCTGGACCTGTCGGCGATTCAAAATCCTGCTGTGTGAAAAGTGTTTTGACTGAAAACTACATCGGCGATCACCGGCAGCCAGTGAGAGAGCAAGATACAGAGCAGCAGGGAGTTCGGGGAGGAGTTATTGATCACATATCAACATGATATGGCATTGTTTCAACAAAAAAAGCTTCTTCTCGGTCTATTTGGACACAATAAATGGAAGAAAAATTAGTAGAAATTTGGCAGGAGCACTCGTGTCTGTTTCACCAGCTGTACCACAACCGGGTCGAAAAAGAAAAGTCTCACGTGAGAACTCCGGTCTTGCACGTGTGGTGTCGCGCGTTGTTTCCTTTTCATATCTCACGCGTGTTTGTTGTGAAATGTAGTTTGCGTGCAGCGTGCTAGACAGAGTCTGTCGGCGATTTTTCTAAAGTCATGCAGTGTGAAACCTTCTGTCGCCGATCCATCGTCCAGTGTGAACACAGCAGCGACTGAATGCTGGCCAAGATAGTCATGCAGTGTGAAAAGAGCAGCGACCTGACTACTTTGAAAATCGTGCAGTCTGAAAGAGCCATTAGACGGAAAGGTTCTCTATAGAACCTTTTAGGGGTTCCAAAAATTTTGGAAAAGGTTTTAATTGATCCATTTTGTTTTAATTGACTTTAACTTGTTATTACATTTTATGAATTAACCAGCTTGAAATCGTACTTTATCACTAGAAAAAAAATAGTAATAACCTGTTAAATGTGAAAGTCAAAAATCCTAGACTTCTATTTAGAACCCAAATCAGCCTTTTTATCTAAGAGTGCATGTTCTATCTTGCTCTTTTCCTCGTTCAAACTCTCATTGCGAGAGGGAACCTCCGACTTTGTGTCCTTATGACCATTACTAATGGAAAAGAGCAAGATGTGGGTGGCAGTGGCTCAGCGGTTCATGTAGGTTGTCTACAAACCTGAAAGTGCTGGGTCTGATGAAAGCGCTATAAATGCAGTCCATTTACCATTATTGGTGAAGCTACTTTCAAACTAACTTCCTGCATAAAAAACACAATATACAATTAACAAAAACTAATATCATGCGTGTAATATAGCTGTTTGTGAATGTAAAAAGTCTGCGCCTTTTAAAAAATCAAAGTGGAAATAAATTGAGTTATTGTCTCTCAAAAGAAAGAAATAATTCTGAACTGCCTGAAATGACTCATCAGTCAATCCAGTCTTACTTCCTGTACTAACCTACGTTTGTAACAAATTTGCATAATGACAGCCTATGGTCTTCATTGGCTGCCCGCGAACAACGACGCCATCATAACCGTTCGATCTATGTGTATTAAGTGCTGAGGAAGATCCGGAGCTAAAATTCAGATATGAATCTGACCAACCAAAACAGAGTTGACAAATCACAATAGACTGGGTCTACTGACCAATCGGAGGAGAGTAGACCAATCACAACAGACTGAGCCATCTGACCAATCAGAGCAGAGTAGACGAATCACAACAGACTGGTCCGTCTGACCAATCAGAGCAGAGTAGACCAATCACAACACTGGGCCATCTGACCAATCAGAGAAGAGTAGACCAATCACAGCAGACTGGACCATCTGACCAATCAGAGCAGAGTAGACGAATCACAACAGACTGGTCCGTCTGACCAATCAGAGCAGAGTAGACCAATCACAACAGACTGAGCCATCTGACCAATTAGAGCAGAGTAGACCAATCACAACACTGGGCCATCTGACCAATCAGAGAAGAGTAGACCAATCACAGCAGACTGGACCATCTGACCAATCAGAGCAGAGTAGACCAATCACAACAGACTGGGACATCTGACCAATCAGAGCAGAGTAGACCAATCACAACAGACTGGGACATCTGACCAATCAGAGCAGAGTAGACCAATCACAACAGACTGGGCTGTCTGACCAATCAGAGCAGAGTAGACCAATCACAACAGACTGGGCCGTCTGACCAATCAGAGCAGAGTAGACCAATCACAACAGACTGAGCCATCTGACCAATCAGAGCAGAGTAGACCAATCACAACAGACTGGGACATCTGACCAATCAGAGCAGAGTAGCCCAATCACAACAGACTGGACCATCTGACCAATCAGAGCAGAGTAGACCAATCACAACAGACTGGACCATCTGACCAATCAGAGCAGAGTAGACCAATCACAACAGACTGGGCCGTCTGACCAATCAGAGCAGAGTAGACCAATCACAACAGACTGGGACATCTGACCAATCAGAGCAGAGTAGCCCAATCACAACAGACTGGACCATCTGACCAATCAGAGCAGAGTAGACCAATCAAAACAGACTGGGCCGTCTGACCAATCACAGCAGAGTAGACCAATCACAACAGACTGGGACATCTGACCAATCAGTGTTTTTTGATTTCGGATGCATGTAAACCTGTTGTAGAAGAACAAAATTAGGAGACTTTAAAATAACGAAACGAGAAAACGGCGACAAAACTATAGGTTAACATACCTTTTCTTTTCTATAGTAACAACTTGAAAAATATGTACATGTAAATGTGCATTTCTGTTGGAGGGAAGCAAATTCAAGGTGGCAGACGTTCTTAATTTTAGCAATACATGAGAAATGTGATTTCATAAAGGACATATTTAACTCATTTGTGTCCATAAAATAAACAATATAAACAGGTAGACAGGTAATGTTTGTATTCACCTTGCTTTGCTGCGAATCAAAAGCCAAACCATGTGTTCAAATTACTTAATGTGTGTGTGTGTGTGTGGACGTATACACCTCTTTGAATTGAGGTCTGTGTGTGTGTCCAGGCCGTGGAGTGCTACTCCTGAGTGGCAAATACAATAATTGTACGTTACGCCAGAGCAAAGCAATCAGACATGAATGAAGAAATTAATTGGCCGATCTCTGGAGTCTAAAATAGAGTCCCTCCCTCCCCGACGCGCACACACATACACACTCTAATCAGCCGTGGCTGACAGCCCCTCCCTGTGAGCGCTAGCGGGCAGAGGATCAGAGAGGGGCATTATGGGAGATGAAAGAGGTGTGGCGGCCGCTGCAGAGGTTGCCGGGGTGTGTTACACACCATGAACTGGCGGGGCAAGAGCAGACAGAACTTCCACACACACACACACACATCTTGACTCAATTTTATGAACTCTTTATGCCAAAAAATATAAAATGTCTTAAACGTCAATTTCCTACTTTTTTTTATTGATAAAGTATGTTTATGAGCTGTTTAAATAATAAAATTTAGAAAAAAAAATGTAAAGCTATCACTTTGAAACCTGTTTTCAAAAGTGCATACAAATTTTTCCGTTTCGGAAATGTTGTCATGTAAATGGCCCTCAAGTAAAAATAAAAAATTGAAGATAAATATATGTGAACTTGTCTGTTTTCTGTACATAAACACTTAAAACAGAACTGCCCACAAGCAATCGCTCATGTTCTTTTTTTTAATAGATGCGCTAGATAAAATTAAACATGCATTCGCAATATACTTTACTGTAAATTCTATAAACCCAGAATGAAAAAAAGTTAAAAAAAAAAAAAATCATGTATTTTTAAGTTTGTGGTACACACAATCACTCACTTATAATTTTATACACAGGTTGCACTAGCTACAAATAAACATACAGTAACTTTGTTGAATAAGAGTATAATTTGCCGAAAGAGTAACACAACAGTAAATGCGTAAAAATAAGTTAAATTACTAAATGTAAATTCTAAACGAATAAATATAAAGTGTAAAAATTAAGCGCAACCTACATAAAACCTTGGAGTATTAGGCCTATTACTAGTTATGATTAATTATTGTATATAATAAATGAAAAAATAAACAGGTGTCTGTTAAACAAAAATGTACTTTTTTTTAAAATGTAAGCAAAAAAGTACATTTTCATCCACAGGATAAACTTAAAAAAAAAATTACAATAAAAATATAGGCCTATGACTGCTAACTTTGTTATAATAGTCCATCATAGTGTGCAGGATTAAAGTATCAAATAAATTGAAATGTACACGAATAAATAAGTGGAAACGTACAATGCAAAAATCTAGCATATAAGAAACAAATAAAATATACATGATACATCTGGTTTTGTTTATTATACACAAATTAACATAACAGTCATGCCCTCTCAGACAGGTAATTTCCTATATGACGGTTGAAGGGTTTAAGCCCCTGTGTGGCAGCGCCATGACTCATATTCAATTTTCCTTCTAATTGCCCCAACTACCGCCCCAACCCCCCTTCCCCTCCATCTACGCCGCATTACAGTTGGCGTAACCAGACTGTTTAATGAACGTACCATCTCCCCTGGGGCATGAGCGCGGATGTGTGTGCGCGTGGCTCTCGGCGGCGGTATTCAGAGGTCAAGGGGTCATATAAATGGTTTGTGTTTCTTGCAACGTGGGGCTTGTCTTTGACAGGCTGCTCACTCATGCATACTAAATGCACGCACATGCTGACTGATAATCTCAACTGTGTGATGTGGGAAAGACACTCTGCGACTTTAAACGCAGATCTGAGGCCAGGTGTTCCGTGCGGCATAAACACTTTTCTGATTCTGAGCTTTCATCCTAGACAGGGGGGGGATTCGCAGGAAGGAGGATGGACAGGAATGGCAGGGAGAAAGAGGTGGAAAACACGAGAGGAAGAGAGAACAGAATCCGCGTGTCGAAGGAGAGAAACGCCTGCGGATCGCATTGTCTGCTGCGCTGAAATTACCGGCTCTGCCTCTCTCAAAAACATCCCAGCGGGAAACCGCTTTTAGTCTGGAAAAGAAGAGAGAGACAGAAAAAGTACAAGAAAAAAGCCCTTCCTTTCCCCTAAAGAACGTTTTTAAAAGAGCATTTGCGTGACTTCATTAGTTTGTAGCTCAACAAGGAGGAACGTTTTGCATTTGTTTACGGGATAAACAAGAGAGAGAGAGACCTTTCTAAATGTTTAGCACGCACAAACACGGAATCTCAATTAGCAGGAGCGTCGCTCACGCCGAACGAGACGGCAGGCCCTCTGCACGTGCCGAATCGATCAATTAATTAGCCAGCGGTGTGTGGATACGCTGGAGGTCTTCAATCAAAAGCACTCACACATGCGCGCGCAGAATAAAACGCGTGCAGGGGAACCGACGAACTGGCAATCTTTCTCTCTCGTTCCTGTCCGTACGGCACAAGGGCCCCCTGGACGACATATTATTCATCCGACAGAGAGAGAGAGGGAGAGGGAGAGAGAGAGATAGCGCGCAATAAAAGCACGTCCTCGCAGGCGCACGCTGACTCAGGAGCTGCATATATCAAAATAAGAGGAAAAAGTGGAATTATCCGGTGTGCTGCGGAGAACGTGAAAGGAATACAAATATCCCACGCGAGCGCGCGCGCGCGCGCACACACGCTCAATCTTTGCACTTCGCACATACTGATTTCCGCCTCCCTCTCTGTGGCGGTCTCAGGCGCGGAGCGGTTTCCTCTTTAGAAACAGACTGTGGGCAATTTCCTGCACTGATTAGTCAGATTACATGCATTAGACAAGTGAAGTATTTAAATCGCAATAAAATAACAGGAAAAGAGGCTTGAGACTCAGGGAGATCACCACACACTGTCTCTCGCTCGCGCTCTCTGTGATGCGATACACACACACACACACACACACACACACGCATGGTAGAAAATTAATTCAGGCACTGAAGGGAAGCGCTGTCTGTGAATACTAATGGTAGCGTGCTGAAAGACCCGGCAGCACAGCGCTCACACACACAGAACTTGCGTCGCACTATGTGTGCGCGCACGTGTTGGACAGGTGAATTGTAGGTGTCTGTGTGTATTAGACTGGTAAAGTGTGTGTGAGAGACAGTGAAGTTTGAGTAGGCTATATTGGACAGGTGAATTGCGGGGTGTGTGAATGACAGGTAAAGTGTGTCTATATGTGCAAGATTTATGTGTCAGACAGCAAGTTTTTTTATGTTCATAGCAGACAGGTTGTATTGTTAGATGCATGAATTAGGCCGTTTTTCTTTTTTTGTATGTTATAAATGTGAAACGTGTGTAGCCTAAGTGTCATCACATTACTCAAATGTGTTAAAAACTCTTTGAAAAAAGGTCCCAAAAGATGGTTGTGGAATGTTTTTTTATGGGAGGGGAAATTCAATGCTTTTGCGTTCTCAATCTCTTGCAAATGTTTTGCGTTCCCCCGAGAAACTTTGCGTTCGCTTGAGGGAATGAAAAAGCAAAAGCAAAAGCATTGTCAAATAATTTTATATATTTTTCCTTCACCATGTCCCTTTACTGGGCTCCGTAGATTTCAAACAGATGCAATAGAATAACAATTTAAGGTTCTCTTAAAATGTCTCCTTTTCTTAATGTGGAGATTTAAAGAACACTTAAAAAAATCTAAAGAACCTTTTGTGGAATGAAAAGGTATGGATGTTAAATGTTTTTCATAGAGAGATCAATTAAGAATCTATGTATAAGAGTTAAATAAAGTGCAAGCATTTATACATGCACACGAGTGCGTAAGGTTAAATGTGTGTGTGTGCTGTAGAAAGGTGTGTGTCTGCGTTTTGCTCTTAACTGCTCTTTAATATCCGCCGTCTCATGCTCCCTAACGAGCCTCTAACGATCCGCGCGTCATTATGGCTCCGCTCTTCCGTTCCCGTTAATGTTTACCGGCCACACACACACACACACACACACACACACACACACACACACACACACGAGCGCTGGCTCATCTGCATGCGAAAGGTCACGCGGCTGCTGCAGTAATTGGCCTCTGTCGCTCGGAGCGACGGCGACGGAACAAACGAATGTCAGATATTCATGCCGCGCGCGGGAGTCGGCCATCTTACTGCTGTTTGTTTCCGCGGTTGTCGGGTCGTTAGCTGGCGTACGAGTACTACACACAGCACAGGACACAAAGAGAGAGAGAGAGTTGTGATGCAACCTGAACTTAAAATAATTCATATCTTAACTTCAAAAATACAACTTTTGTCATCTGCTCTGTGGTGGATTGTAATGCTTGCTTGACATTATTCCATGATAATTGCGTTGCATGTAGAGTTGCTACGTGTGAACTGCTCTTAAAAAAAAAAATCACATTTGAGGAAAATTCAGGTAGAATTAGCCTACTCTTAGAAAAGTTTACAATGGAAACCAGTTTAAAATAACATGCTATGTAGGCTAATAGGCACAGGTCCTAAAACATAGAGAGGCCTTTAGTTGGCTATCCTGTAATAAGTGCCAATTATAAATTACACTTTAAAATACTTTGTCATATAAAAATGTGCTTCAGCTGTATAATTAAGTCCAAAGTCCAAAATATGAATTTATACAACTAAATCAACCTCAGTTACACCAACAGATTGTAAAGGACAGATCAGATAAAAAAAAAAAGCAAAAATAATTGAAAGTCCCATTCACACCAGCGATATAGCTAATTATAAAGATGTATTGTCTACACATAAACAACAAATAATTGTTCTGAAAGTGATTCAAATGATGTTTGGAGCGTTATAGTTGTGGTGCTGACTTCCATATTCTCATAAAATTAGAACAGTTATGAAAACTTTAAAGTTATCATTAGCCTATAGGCTAGTAGTTATTGTCCTTGCTGAGAATGGGCCTTAATGTACCACGGCTTTAAATGTAATAACAAGAACTGTAGTAATTAGTAGAAATTACAAAAAGGGACATATCTATGAGGTTAGATTTGAGTCAGAGGTGTTTTAAATGTAACTTTTTGGGTATCAAGCATCAAGGTAGCTTTCTGCTTTAAGGACATAGAGGGAAAAATATTGCCATTGTGGGGCCAAATGTTGAATATATATATATATATATATAAAGGTGAGTCAATGGTTGAAGCTTGAGCCGATGTTGCTGGTTGGGATGCCCAAATAAACAAAGCAATATTTTCATGGTGACCCTTTAATAAAGAGAAAAGTATATTAATAACAAAACTACTCATATCACCTTGAGATTTTTTCTCCAATTTCTTTCCAGTGATCAGGATTTACTATTGAGCTGCCAGTTTTTTTCATTCATTCCGCTTTAAAATGTTTATGGTGTTTAATTCTGAGTTGCTGTAAAACATTACACTGACTGTGGTAATGTAATAAGTGAGTAGAAAATTACAGTCACACACAGAGGCAGTGTTTTAATTTATCCTATATTATGTGTGTGTGTATGAACTCACAGGTGGTTCAGCGGAGTAGTTGTACATAACTAGCGCTCGCTTATCTACAGAGAGGCCACATTTCCACCAGTAAATCTTAATTATTGAGATTCGGTTACCAGGTCTTCTACATGAAGCATTACAAACTGTCAGAAAGGCCTCCAGCGAACACAGTGGAGAATCTCAAGCTCACATTATGAATATGCAGTCGCTACTCTGATTTTAAATGAAAGTTGCACAGTCATTTTAACCCAAAAGGGATTTTTACCCTTTTTTGGTGGAGGTGTAAAAAAGAATGAAATCCCACCCCCTTAAAAATATCCACAATAATTACTAAATTGAAGGTCAACAGTGATCCAAATCTAAACATTTAGCATGGATGGTAAAAAACATCAATAAAATGATTTTTGGAATGCACTGCCCAACAATAATCTATAGACCAGCCCTTGAGATGACACACAAATCCAGCAAAATGAAGACCAGCCCATATCCTTCTAAATCCTCCATATTTTCCCCTCAGACTCGAAGGAATTGAGAAGATGATCCTAAGATGATTGAGATCAGGAGACATTACTCATCCTTACTCATGAACCGCATGAGTTGAAGCTTTCCGACAAGCGTCACAAAGTGATGACCTAATGTAGAAGGTAAAATTACGAACTTTGACAGCGTTTAATCAGCTCCAGCAAGACGCTGTCATTACCTGGGACTGTACAGGCCAAATCCAGGCAGTAAATGACCTCTGAGTTCCTTGGAGGTCGACTTTTTGTCTGTTTTGTCAATAATGGGCAGGATCTTGATGGTGTCAAGGGTTGAGTTGATGGCCACACGTTCTACGCTGTCCAGAAGAGGATGACATTGCCAAGACCGCCTTGTAACCGATATCAGCTACATCACTCTACTATTACTGAGACGGACCTTCCTAGACAGGATGATACATGTCATTACATTAAGAAGTACTCATTTGGCATACACTTTTATCCAGTCAGTCACCGCACATACAAATTTCTCATTTCAACCAAAAATGTGCCACATTCCAAGTAAAATCTTAAGTTTTGATGTAAAATCTATTTTTTTCTGTTATTTCTGAAGTACATTAACTGGTAAAAATGATCTGATTCTCAGCTGGATCTAAAAAATATTTCTCAACTATTATAAAAATATTGGTCAATATATAATTAAAAAAAAATATATAATAAATTTGACGTTGGCACAAAAATGTTTGACACACAAGTTCCATTTCGCTTTATACTGACCGAATGAACAGTAGGCTATTAAATAGCAGTTGCAAAGGTTAGGTTGGTGACCCACCACAGTCTTTTCCAAATATTCAAAATAACACAAAGTGAAGATAAAGTGCAACAGAAACATGGCCATGTTAAACATATAACTTCTGTTGTGTAGAATGAATGTACCTGCATGCAAATCCTTCCTGGCCAACACACAACATACGTATAATTGGTATTTTTTGGTATCCATGTAATTTACCTATGTAATTTACTCATTTCAAATTCAAAGATGATGTTCAAAAACTTAATTTTGAGTTTTATATTGTGTCTCTTGCGCTAACTCACATTATTACCGTCTTACTGAAATACTTCTGCTTATCAGCTGTGGGCCACGATTACCTATAACTGCTATTAATGCAGATTGTCTGTCGTTAACTCATTAAAGTTACTTTGAGGAAATATTTGTTTTATTCGTGTTTAATTAACATTAGATCATTGACTCTAGAGCTCGGCTAATGTAACTTATACATGCACTGTTATTGATACAGTTTCAACGTATTCACCGCAATATCAGAAAAATACTCGGTAAATAAATTAGTACAAGTAAACGAATCGTTTTGTTGCTGGATATGCACTTGTTAATGCTGTTGGTGAGGAAAGTTGCAACTTTAACTAAGTTAACGTTAGTGTATCACTGTCAAACGTCCTGCCTGAGTCGTCCTTGCGATGTAGGTTTTGGTTGAATAACAAGCACCCAGTGTTACAACATCGGACTCGCGCTCGAATATGGTAATAATATGGTCAAATCGACGTCAATGTTCGTTATTGTGTTTAGTTTACGGCGTAGTAACATATGTAACCTCGGGGCAAGAGCTAAATGACAACAATTACCGTTTTTTTTTTGTTTTTTTTTGACGCTCTGTATGCTAGGCCAATCACAACAGACTGAGCTGCCTGGCCAATCAGAACAGAGTAGCTCGCGGAAAGGAGGGATTTAGACGGATTGATTCATTTGGCGAGTCGTTTGAGAATCATTGAAAGTGTGGCGATGTGCTGATGTATATTATGAGGAAATTAAACATTTTTTTACTTTGATGCATTTAAACATGTTGTAGGACACGTAGCGCTATCTAGTTACGAACAAATGTTAGACTAATGACACAGCCTAACAACATTTTATCTGACAGGAGGAGGTAACTGAATCAAGACAACACTCTCGACAGTAAACATTCAAAATTAGTCTCGCATTAGAGAAACAATTATAATTACGTTTTCTTTTGTTGTTTCTTTGACTATAGGCTACACAATTCGCGAACCACCAGTTGAGAAACACTGCTCTAAACAATGATGAAATTCTGTGGTAAACTGAGGTAAAGCCTGACATGGAACAGGTAGGAAAAAATATAAGGTAAGTCCTGAGGTAAACACTTGGTTAAAAGTACTCTTTAGTCTGCAATAAGTTCTCTAAGGTGAACTCTGGGTTAAAATCTGAAGTAAAAGTTTAGGTGAGTTCATTTCCATGTTAAAAAAAACACAATCTGAATTGAACTAACTTATATTGGGTATATTGAAAACTTGAACAGCCATTATGATCTTTTTGCAAATATTTTTTATGGATGTCTGTCTTTAGAATATCAGACAGATGTTAAATAATGGTAATAGTAAAATAATTTAAATAATAAATATTCCAATATACAGTATAGGCTATGAATTTTGCATTTTGATTTTATGGTGATTTTGGCCCTGTTTACACCTGTAAGATGCGTATTGATCAATCGGATCACAAGTGTATGATGTTAAAAACAGGTGTAAACGGGGTCTAAAATGTTTTGTGTCTACTTTCGACCACTTTCATTTGGTAGTAGAAAATGCATTCACCACCTACTCCACCTAATGACCTATTGAGTACGTTAACATTATGTGAAACGTGCTGTCTAGGCGGGATTTAAACTTTGGCTGAAGACCCAAATTTGTTTTGAAGATATAAAATGGCTGTTTTTCACAAGTATAATGTTCTTTCACCATTCCTCCTTTTTAACACGCACTCAAAGCATTTGGCTGGTCTTGCGGCTGTCACAGCACAACCAAAGCTCCTGCGCAGTTTTCCCGTAGTGTCATTTGTTATTGATTCGCGTATTAAAGCAACACTGTGTAACATTTTTACCTTAAAATAATGTTTCCAGAATCTTATCAGTGGTTCATCAAGTTGTAACAAGGTGAAAGGTACTTCTGCCATAGCCTGATGGGGACTGAATCGCTTTTACTGGCACTACGGAACTCCGGGGTTCAAGTTATAACCCGACCACCAAAAGAACTACAAAATTCGAGTGCTTTACGTCAAGTGCTACAATAGTCATTATTTAGTTTTTCTTTGTTTCTGATGTCTCAATACATCATCCTTTCATGAAATCATGTAACATATTCTAACTTGTCTGTGGACATTGTTCACTTCAAAGCCGGTGCTGTATAAACAATGAGTGTGTGTGCGACGGTAGGCTAAATTATTTACGACAGCGGTAATGGACAATTTAGTTTCCAACCAGTTGGGCGACCGAAGAGGAAAAGTTCCATGGTGTTGCTTTAAAACACCAGGTGTAAACGGGAAGGTGTCTCCCTCGTCTACTTGTGATCCGATCGACCAAAAACGTGCGAACTTAATACCAGGAGTAAACAGGGCCTTTAAAATGGTAAACAACATAACTGGAGCATGAGAACGATATTGGCGTGGAATTGGCGCCTTAAATGTTTCCATTTATTTTTACTATCTTTATAACAATAAATGGAAAAATAACCTGAAATATTCTAAAAGTGAATGTCTATTTGTGGTGTTTACACACACAAGCCGCAGGCCGATGTTGCTTTGACTCGAGGGAATACGTTCCTCTCCTTCTGCAGGTGAACTGCACATAAACTCTCTCTCTTCGTCTCACCATCCTCCTCCTCCTCGTGAAACCATCCCACCTGTCTTCGAGTTTCCTCCGTCCGTGTCTCTTGTGTCTGTTTCTACGGTCCCTTTTTTCCTCTCCGTTGCTCTCGCCTGACAGTCTGTCTCCCTCCCTCTCTTCCCTCTTCCGCACTCTACTTCCCTCTCCGGCTTGCGGCAGTCTTTCATTCCGCTAACTGCCTCTCTCTCTCTCTCTCTCTCTCTCTCTCTCTGACTGATATGAGGCAGACAGGGTAAGTGTGACGTACATTGGCAGCGTTCACAGGCCGCCTCACATACACACACGCACGTTGAGCGTGACGTGCACTGGCAGAATTTGCAGCCTGCCTTACCGCTTATCAGAGCTGTCAATCACGGCCTGGTGACAGCGCCTGGCAGGCAGCGCCACGGGGAGCCCGACACGCAAATACACACACAAACGCTTGTTCCCAGCTGATCAACGCTAGCACTTCCCCTACAGACACAGGCACACATACTGTATATACGCTCACTGCAACGTACATAAAACATAGTGTTTGCATAACGAGAAGCGTTTTTTAATACACACACACACTGCTGCTTGCTCATGTATAACATTGTCTTGGGCAAATATATATGCTGTAAATAATATATTATAATGGTAAATTTAATTAAAAAATTATAAATTAATTTATAACAATGAATAATAATAGTTCATTAAATTTATAACATAAATAATATATAATTAAATGTTTAATGATTATAATAAATATAATTATATGATACATTTATAGTGTATAAATCACATTATATTAAATTATGTACAATAATCAATATAGTAACATAACATCTTAATATATTATAATTATATTCCAATCCAATAAATAATTCCAATAAATTAAAATCCTTTCTCATTGTAAACCTGTTTGGTAATAATCATTATTTTATCTATTCCATTTAGCAACTCTTCATCTTGAAGGTTATATATTAGGTTGAACAAGGACCTTTATCTCTGGTAGTCATAAATGTTGTCCATAGAAAATAACTCGGAATATTCTTTCGGAAGTCTGATGAATGTGTGGTTTTATGAGGTAGTTTTGGTCTGGCTGGTAAGCGCGAGTAGGAAAACACACAGACATAAACATGTTTTTGTGCCACTGCGTGCATATTCTGCCAGAGAAACCCTGGAGTAAACAAAAGGTTCTTGGGCAAACAAATTCCCAAGTCTCGGCCGCTCCGCTTAAATTGGAAGAACACACTTTTATTTGAAAAGGTCTCGGGCGAGTCTTTCTGCTATGCTTTAGCTTAATGGGTTTCAACGGACAACATACTTTGTGTTGACAGTTCCTCTGTCAAACTTTTAGAATTGTTTGGGGAAACTGAAGAGTGAAAGCCAAGACCTGCCATACCCTGAAAGAAAACCTTGTGTGTATGCGGATGTCTTAGAGTCGAAACCATGTGCTTGATTCAACGACAACAATCAAAAAGTTTCCTTTTGTGTATAAAGCATATATATATATATATATATATATATATATATATATATATATATATATATATATACAGACTCGCTTCAAGTTTGATCTCAGCAGGATGGATCTTTAAGACCTGACCAAACACTCCTTGAAGTCTGGTTGTATTAATCGATTGTCTAAAATGTCAATGTCTGCCGGCCAAAGATGACTCAAGCAGTTACATCTCATCTTTGATTTCTCTCACTGCAGTGTAAAATTGGATAGTAAGCATATGTCTTTTGATACAGAATGAACTAAAATGTGCCGCCTGCATTCAGGTGCATTCTGGAAAAATAGACAATGGAAAGGAGCTTTTTTCGTCTCTATGTTAAAAGGTGGGACAGCAGGGAGATATCAAGAAAAAGCATTTTTCAACAACCACTCAAAATGCAACTTTTGAAGGCACAATGCAGTCAGTTGCGTCACTGTTCAACTTTTAAGTTCGTTTCTGAGAGAGGTTTACCAGATCTCACCGGCTCTGTTGTCTTCATGCTAGTTCAGTTTGTGTGAGCTTGAAAGACAAAAAAGTTAAAGGGTTAGTTCACCCAAAAATGAAAATTAAGTCATTAATTACTCACCCCCATGCTGTACCAACCCCGTAAGACCTTCGTTCGTCTTCGGAACACAAATGAAGATATTTTTGATTAAATTTGAGAGCTGTATAACTACCACATAGGCTCCTAAGGGACTGCCTCTTGACGGCCCAAAAAGTCAATGAAGAAAATGTTTAAATATCCCAAGTGACTACCGTGGCTCAACTATATGTTTAAGCGACGCGAATACTTTTTGTGCGAAAAAACAAACAAAAATAACGAGTTTATTCGACTATTTCTTTTCTTCCTTGTAGGCCAGAAACGAGACTTCCTTAGATTTCCACGACGCATGCGCGAGAATTGCGATAGTGTTGGGCGATATGCTCCATTTTCATATCGTCCTATCGTCAGCCTGTGAGATCGGCGATACACGATATTATCGTGAGGGGGCGGGGCTAACTTATTTGATTATTAACTTGATTATTTAGCCTACTCATTAATTTGCTTGTTTTATTAGCCTACTTCGTTTTATATACGAGAATCTTTTTTCTATTTTGCTAGCAAAGGTGGAGTGTTTATTAATAGGATCAGGTTATTTCCTGGTATAGTGAAGTAAAAAAAAAGAGATCCTAATAATCCTTTTGTTTGTCAACGGGAAATTTACGGACACATTAGCCTCATGCCATTACATGCAGCATTTTGGTCTATTTCTGCACGAGATGAAAACACGTTTTAATAATTTCTTGGGTCAGAAAGAGTCGGAGTTTGCGATATGTGCCCCCCTACCAGTGCGTTCTCTGCGCACTTCACATGCGCACTTCAGTAAGCACGAAGTACGCGGGTTAATGTGTTTTAAATGCCGATAGAAACAAGAGCAAGGGCCAAACGTCTAGCTGAGTCGATCGGTTTATACTTGTACTTATGACTTGACTCTGATAAAGGAAACGTTTACATGACCACATGCATTGTCAAGTTTATTCAACATAATCAGGTTAAGAACGTCGTCGCATGTAAACGCGCTCTATCTCTGAAAGTGAAAGTAAAAACGGACTGCTTTCGGCATCTGCATTAACGCCGCGTTCCCTCAGAGACGACGATGATAACGGTAACTATAATACTATTTTAGTGATATTATTATTAATACTATTTAGTAATTGTATTGTTTTTAGTGTTAGTGTCATTAAACGTTTTGTTAATGTGTTACAGAAACAAATACTGACGAACAACGATGCCGTTTTCATCTCGGATCTGTAGGAAATTTAATTTTGCGTCTGTTAAAACGAGCACACTTGATAATTTGTGAATGGATCACCTTGCAATTGAATTTTGATGTGGGATGTCTTTTAGTCTGTTTTAAAAACATTCTCTTAGAGGAGTCCTCATTAGTGCGTGTGTTGTTGCAATTGTTATGAGGTGATGTCGTTGTAAATTTAGGCAAGGCAAATTAATTGTAGTTCCTAATATTCATTTAATAACAATACTAGCTTTATAATAATAATAATAGGCCTAATAATAATAATTTAATACATTATGGTAAAACGAGCCAATTATCGTATTGATATCGTCAAAGGCATCTGCCATCGGCGATATGTCAGACTATCGTCGATACACGATACTATCGTCTATCGGCACAACCCTAAATTGCGATCTGAAGTAGTGTAAGCTGGTGTAAGCAGATCGCAATTCTCGCGAATGCGTCGTGGAAATCTAAGGAAGTCTCGTTTCTGGCCTACAAGGAAGAAAAGAAATAGTCGAATAAACTCGTTATTTTTGTTTGTTTTTTCGCACAAAAAGTATTCGCGTCGCTTGATAAACATATAGTTGAGCCACGGTAGTCACATGGGATATTTAAACATTTTCTTCATTGACTTTCTGGGCCGTCAAGAGGCAGTCCCTTAGGCAGCCAATGTGGTAGTTATACAGCTCTCAAATTCAATCAAAAATATCTTCATTTGTGTTCTGAAGACGAACGAAGGTCTTACGGGGTTGGTACAGCATGGGGGTGAGTAATTAATGACTTAATTTTCATTTTTGGGTGAACTAACCCTTTAAGGTCAAAACTGCCACTTTTTGTTTCTCAACTCCACCAATAAGTGTAATACATGTAATCGGTCATTACTTACACCACATGACACTAAGTCACATGTTTAGCTTAAATATTCCTAGATTCCCACTGAAAGCATGTGGAAAATTCATCTGGAAAAGTCACACTTTTCACACTTTTTTGGAACTTTTTCTCCCTGCAGTCTGACCCTGTTTGCTATTGCGCTGTCATTTTTTTCATTCCTCTCACCTACTATCGTCTTTCAGACCTCATCAATCCTTCCTTTCCTTTCTCTCCGCTGGAAGTCTCCGCTAGTGAAACACACGGATTCCATGAACAGCTTGATGAACAGCCTCAAAGGTTTTTTTCCCCCAGCTGACGCTAGTGTTTCCCAGCCTTTTCAGGAAACACACACGCGCACACACACACACACACACACACACACACACATAGTGGCGTTTCCTCTCCCCAGCCCACAGTCGCCTACGCTCTGCCAGTAGACCTGCCGTGACCATGATGTCATTATTTCCCCCATAGCGCGGCCGTATGCTTGTGAGCGTGTGGCTGTTTATCGGAAAATTCCTGTCTGGGGGCTTTCACAGAACGTCTGAGTTTATCACGGTCTCAAAGCTTGTGCATGTGCGTGTGATTGTCTGGTTTTCTTAATTCTGTTACTTGTAGGTAAACAAACAGCATTTTTTCGTACATTTTTGAGGCAGAGAGTTTTACGAATAAATGGATTTTGAATTTTACGCTTAATTTTAGCCCAATATTCATCAAATGACCACACTGACATATTGAAAGTTTCCATGTTCTAAACGTGTCCATGTTTTTTGTTTTTTTTTAAAAACAGCATTTCAATAGCCAACTAAAGTTATTTTGGATAAAAAAGCTAGGGAATAAATATAATTTTATTTGTGAAAAAAAATATATTATAAAATAAAAGTATATTTCCCTGAAAAGAACAGAGTAATGCATTCCTGTAGCTCAAACATTTGAGCATAATGCTAGCAATGCTAAGGTCATGGGTTCGATTCCCAGGGAGAGCAAGAACTTATCAAATGTAAATGTGTATCTTAAATTCAGTGTAAGTTGCTTTACATAAAAGCGTCTGTCAAATTACATAAAGAATACAAAGAAGCACTCACGAACAGGCTGTTTCTGTAAATTGAGCTTTAGGCAAACAAGAATTTTTACAAATAAAAGCTGCTGTTTATCCTCTTCGCAAATCAAAATAAACTACATTAGATGTAGTAGGCCTTAATTTTCACTAAAACAAAAACTTGAGTTTTGGGCAGAGTTTATATTATTATCCCTTTAAAGCTTTAACATTTAACATATATTGAGTTTATTTTGTTTCCAAAGTCTTTGTGTTTATAAGATACAAAATCAGAGTACTTTACAAGAAAACTGATTTTTATATATTTTTAAGGCAAACAGTACAAACTACATTTGCACAAGAAAGAACTTTGTGGATTTTGCATTATTACTCCAAAGTGTTTGTGTTTATGTAATTTGGAGTGTTTCTTCGTGAGGAAACTCTTACGTTAGGAAATTCTTTGTAAGGACATTTTTGAGGCTAACACGAGAATTTCTCAAATGAATAGCAGTTGTTTATCCACTTTGCAAATTAAAACAAACTGTTTGCACAAGGTCATCAGGCGTCGGTTGAAATCAAAGACTTTAAGGTTTCAGTGAGAGTTTGGATTGTTTTTCTCCATGTTGGTATCTCAGCCAGTATTTGCTGCCTCGCTGTACTGCTGTATTCGTGTCGTGCCGCGGTTGTTCTGGGCGTTCCAAGCTGCTCTGCCGTCTGTGTGTGTGTGTGCGTTTGTGTGTGCTGTCAGCTGGTGAGTAATAGCAGTCTTGGGTCTCTAAATCTCGACGGACCGCTGCACTGTGGAGCGGCGTAGCAGGCGGCCACCAGGGACGGGGTCTGTACACACGCGCGCACACACTGAATATTGATGTGTGTGTGTGTGTGCTCTGGAGAGTGTCAGCCCCCCCCCTGTGGATTTGACTGGCAGGCAGGAGTGTTGCGAGCGTTTAGCCCCTCTGGATCCGTGCGTGTTGGCCGGTGACTATGAGGACAGGGTCAATTAGAGGGTCAACGCGTCCCAAAGGGCAGCCACGCCCACGAGTGCACACGCACACACACACACACGCTCCCTGACACATTTACACACATTTTCCATCCACTCGAGAGGGAAAATTGATAAAATGGTACACCCTCTACCTACCTCTCCCTCTCTTTCAATCTCTTTCTATTCTTCCACGTCTGTGTGACTCGTGTGCAGATTTATAATGAATAATGCATTTTCTAATCAGCACTGGAAGGCTGAGTGCGTGCGAGCGCTCGTGTATGTGTGTGTGTGTGTGTGTGTGTGTGTGAGGGAACTCATATAAAAAGACGTATCGTGCCTCTCAAGCAGAGCAGAGATTTGCGGGATGGTTAGCGAATTGCTTTAGGATGCAGATTTTAGTTTGGGCATCAAGTGTCGATCCAAATCCCTGAAATTATAATCATTGAGTCCTTAAAAGCTTGGAATTTATTAAAGGTGCTGCGTGTGGTCAAAATGGAAATGGTGGGGTGCGTGGTTGTGTTTTGGGGAGGAAAAGGTTTGAAGATGTTATGATTTCCGTGACTTTGCATTCCTAATCTCCACTTTGCGCTCAGTGAAAAATGTTGTTATATCCATTTTTTTTTTGCTAGTTAGTGATTTATGGTTGATGGGCAGAGATTGCTTTCCCTATTCTCTCATCCGTCTCCCTACCTCTCTCTGTCTCTCTAACTGCCCGGAGCGGGAGAAAAGCACGCAATTGAAATTTATTGCCTACATTTTGCCTCCTGCCCCGCTTTGTCTTATCCTCCGATTCAATTCATTGTTCTCGCTAAACAGGGGGCTCCTTCCCCAAAGACTCGCTCACACTCAACAGATCGTGGGGTTTTGATTTTGGCCACTTGTTTGTGCAAGCGGCAAACACACACACACATACACACAAACACCCATCCTCTAAGCTCCTCCATCTCCCGGGCCATTCAAACACACCCCGTGACAGCTGTTGGCTCCATTGTTTCCATATGCGCCGTGTTGAGGTGAACGCTTACAGGCTTACAGCTTTTTACCGCCACATGCGAAGGACAGACACAACATAGAGAACCCGTTATATAGATGTAATGGAGAACAGGAATGCATATATGGCACAGAGAATTGAAACACGTACGCAACAGACAACTGAAAAGCATACAGCGGAAGAGAAACGAAATGGACACAGCAAGCAACTGGAATACAGCTAGGACACAGAACTAAAACACAGACACAAGATACAAATAAAACAAATGACGCAGAACTGAAGCACAGACAGTACAGAAAATTACTTTGACAGAACTGACAGACACATCAAAAAACTAGAATACGACAGACAGAACTAGAATACAGACAGGGCAGAAAAATTAAACAGACATGACAAAAATTAGAAGAGCCCAACACAGCAGAGAAATACAGGCACTTTATTTTGATGGTCCACTTTAAACAATCTTAGTAACATTTGTAGTGACATATTAGCTAACTATCATTAGAGAATTAGTAGACTGTAGACACTTTGTAGACTGTTAGGGTTAGGATTAGTAGAATAAGATGATATTTAGGGTACTTTTACACGACAACGATATGCTTAAAACTGAGAAGTTTTTCCTTTGAGTTTTCCACGTTCAGACGACACCATTGTCAAAACGAGCCCCAATCTTACGGATCCGCAAAAACGACTTAAAACACTGTATTCTGCTGGCAGGCCATTAGATGGCGATGAAACACTATAGACTGAACACGTAATAAGTAAGTGTATGACGTCATCGTATTTAGAGATTCTCGTTTTTGTTGTTTATACGGAGACAGTTTTCAAAAACGTGCACTGTAGAAACCCGTCTTCAAAACTTTGCCGTAACGCTGTTGTCGTGTTTTGACAATGGCCAAAACGCATAAAAAGTGTTACGTTTTTGGTTGAAACGGTGCCATGTAAACATCCCCTCAGTTGCCAATTTGCTTTCTGTCAGTAGACTGTCTGTTGGGGATCATCTAAAAAAGTGAGAGTAGAAGCAAACTGTCTACTAATGGCTCATTTCCACCGAGCATAAAACAGTAAAATGCAATTCGGGATGGTAAACCCTGATCTGGGTTGTTTTTTCGCCACCAACAGTATACTTGATAGGCAACGATATTGTTTTTCAACTGTATATAAAAAATGCCGCCATGTTGTCATTCCCCTTGTAGAATGTGTAAGTGACGATTCTGTCAACCAATCAACGTTCTGCAGTAAGTCTAGCTCCACCCTTTAGGTACCGGACTGCGAGGTACCCCAACGGAAGGGTCAAATAAAAAGTGGTACGGTACGTTTCGGTATTTTGGTATTTACAACTGACAATCGAAACGGAAATAATTGCGTAGCATACTGTACTGTACCATCAGCCTGGCAAGCCAGACCTACATCAAGATGTTAGGTCTGGGAACTCACAATTGGCATACCTCAGTCCGAGGGGCGGGATAAACGGTTGTCTTTCAATATCCCTCTGCACGCAATTGGATAGCACTACAACCAACCAGAACGGCTGTGGCTGAGCGAGTCCCATGCGTTTTCCCACTTGTGGAGCTTGTTCATATATTAAACTTTTTCCGTACCGGCTCGTCAAAACTCCGAACACATCTTCCTTTTTTAAGAATGACTTTAGTGAAGTTCTCTTAACTCCAAGTCCTCCAGAGTCGCGGCAAACCCGATTCAAAAGACTGCTGTTCGGCTTTTGTTTATTTTCATGTATCAGGAAAATCACCTATGGAAATCACGCCGCAGAACCGTCACAAGTCTGCTGTCATTGTGTTAAGCCACGCCCACCAACTCTATACACGATGTGATTGGCCTGACCAGAGTTTGTTTTTTCCACTTCGAAACTCAACAAAGAGTTGCTAGACCACACTGGCTGCAAAATAATTTTTGCTGCCGCTACAACATGACATCATGACTTTTGCGTAAACATACACGCCACTTTCAAGTCAAATGGCGTGTTATCTATACGTATTTTGAGCTATCCGCTTGTATGCGTGTATGTCTACGCCGTTAAACGTCCGAGTGATTCCGTGTGTACACGCCATTAAATGTCCTAGCGAAACGAAGCAAAATGTAGATCTACATCTGGAGAGCGATATTTATTTATTTTTTTTTTACTGAGATGGTAGGGGAAGACTTATAAATGGTATTAACCCCAGTGACTGGTAGGTTTAGGAACAGGGTTGGGGTAGGTCATATATTTATATATACAGTAATGTAACGTTAAGTCAACGGCGTTCATAAACACGCTGGAAAGCGATTATCCGTGTTGATAGCATGCCAAAAATGGAAATACGAATTGGCGTGTCATACATACGCCATTTCATGAGATCAGTTTGGGTGCGTCTAGATTACTAGGCTACTGTACCGTATACCGCTCGGTGAAAACGAGCCATAATACTCTAGTAACTATTAGTTGACACGGAGTTACAAATAGTTATAGTAGATGGTAAGTGGACCATCGAAATAAAGTGTTACCCAGACAGACCTGAAACACAACAGAGAGAATTACAGACACACAGAGAGAATAAAGACACCATATAGAAACAGACACAACATAGTGAACTGAAACATAGATGTGAAATAATTAGAATAGCTACAGACACAAAAGGCGGAACTAAAACAGACAAGACCAAAAATAGAATAGCCTACATACACGACAGAGAAACAGATTAGAAATGCATACATGAATCGTAAAAAAATATAGAATAGCCTGACAGACAGAACTGAAATAGGACACAGAGAACTAAAGCACACACAACAAACTAAAATACAGACAACATAAACAGTTGGCTATGTTTTAAAAGCTTATTCTTTATGTTGCACGGGGAACAAGCACAGAGAAACGGGCAGCACAGGTGAGCTTCGCAAACCTAAACAATGCAGAGATACTGCCATTAGGCTGTAGAAAACCAACAAAGTCAGAAGAAGAGGGGGAAAGTTAAGCACAGAGAAAAAAAAAACGCCTCAGCGCAGCCGCGTCGAATCTCTGTGCAGCGCAGTCTCGCGAGCGGCTTCAAAGATCCAGATAAGAAGCCAGCGGGAACGCTGTGCTAAAACAGCCTTCTTAATCTCCCACCAGGCTGGTTCCCCCCCTCCTCTCTCTTTCCCTCCTCCACGGCTTCCCTCCTGCGCTCGCTCGCTCCATCTCTCCGCACAAAGCTTGTCACTCCTCTGTTCTCCTACTGCGCAGACACACGCCCGTTCTCGCTCTCCCGCCTCCCGCTTTCCGACGCACACACGCGCTCTCTTATCTCCGCTCGCTCGCTGATGAAATCTCTCCCCCCGCACCTCCCCCTTCGGAGTTTTTCCCTCGCCTTTCTTGAGATCCAGTCATCCGCTTAATGAGGCTAATTCATTACTTTGAAACACAATCATTTATCAGAAATGTATTACAGGGACGTCAGGGGTTCAAAATGAGAAATCCTCGGCTCCGTCTCTCACCGGCATAATCCAATATGTCGCGTGTGAACGTGCACTTATATGTGTTTTACGACAGCGCGCCGTACACTCTTGACCCATTCAGACCCCTTCTGTTGGGTTGCACCTCAAATTTTATCGTCCCCTCTCCCAGACGCACACTTTCTCCTCTGTGCAGAATTAATTTTCCCTTCCTCTCGCCGCTGGAAACCGGAGGCAGAGTTAATGCTGCTCGGCTCTCAGGAAGTGCGCACACACAAACACACACACACACACACACACACACACACGTCTTGCTGCGCTCAGAAAAGCGCGAGGTTTTGAAAAATGACACAGGACTCGAAGCGATAGTGATTATTCATTAGGTAAAGCAAACGACAAACAGATCGTTCGCAGTTCGCACAGTGAAATCTTTCTATGTGTGCGTGAGTGTGTTTTCACTCTCACTCACGTTTTCTCGTTCTTGCTCATTGTCAGCTCTTAATCTCGATATGAGTCAATCCGTCCTCTCTGTTCATGCACCTGTAGGCTATATAGGGGAAAACCCTGTTGTAAAGGCTTGTGGTCGAAAAGCTAACCGTTACACACTTCATTTTCATACAGCCCCGTTTAACCGCAGAGAAACTCCACATCTGCAGCAGAGGTAAAAAGTGTTGAGGAATCTTAAAGTAGGCTAAATGCGTAACATTATTGGAACTAAATAATAGCAACTTTGCTATTTATTTTCCACGTTGTCTCAGTCAGTTTCTCCTTATTTTTTCCTTTCATCTTTTGTGGGACGTAAAGCATTAGACCTATTCCTTTTTCACCTCACTGGTTGAGGCTCTTTCTCCTCGTGCTGAAAGCTAACCTGGGCTTCTAGTGGTAAAACACAGGGAGTGAAATCTATGGTTTTATGTGATTAATTCATCCCAGTGATCTCACCTAAGATACAAGCACAGTTTGATAGCAACCAAGGTGTTTGATTAGGCTGCAGATATAAAGATGTTTTGAGATCACGAGCCATAAATCAAACCAAACTCTGACCACATCCTATGTAAAGTCAAAACTGATGCCATTTACTTAGTGAATGAAAAAAATCTTGCAACAAAATCATTTTGTCATCACTAATTGTATCCAACTTTTACCTCATTAATGCTAGTAATTAATTTTTATTTATTAATTTTATTGACACAAAGAAAAAATGCCAAAGCCAAGTGTGGACTTCAATAATTAATCCAGGATCATTTTAACGCAAAGATTTGATTAAAATGATAAACCGAAACAATGAAATTAAATATGAAAATTGATATGACTAGGCTCCGCCCCCATGCTTGCCTTGTTAATTATACAACTCGCCGGATTCGGTAGTGATCAAAACATTATAGACCTACAAATAGTTTGCCAAAGCCAAGTGTGGACTTCAATAATTAATCCAGGATCATTTTAACGCAAAGATTGGATTAAAACGATAAACCGAAACAATGAAATTAAATACGAAAATTGATATGACTAGGCTCCGCCCCCATGCTTGCCTAGTTAATTATACAACTCGCCGGATTCGGTAGTGATCAAAACATTATAGACCTACAAATAGTTTGCCAAAGCCAAGTGTGGACTTCAATAATTAATCCAGGATCATTTTAACGCAAAGATTGGATTAAAACGATAAACCGAAACAATGAAATTAAATATGAAAATTGATATGACTAGGCTTCGCCCCCATGCTTGCCTAGTTAATTATACAACTCGCCGGATTCGGTAGTGATCAAAACATTATAGACCTACAAATAGTTTGCCAAAGCCAAGTGTGGACTTCAATAATTAATCCAGGATCATTTTAACGCAAAGATTTGATTAAAACGATAAACCGAAACAATGAAATTAAATACGAAAATTGATATGACTAGGCTCCGCCCCCATGCTTGCCTAGTTAATTATACAACTCGCCGGATTCGGTAGTGATCAAGACATTATAGACCTACATGTCCACAGAGGATTTTTCGCGTGTGCATGTTTTAACTTGTTCTCAAAAATCAATGTTAATTCATCTTTATGCGTAATCTGCGTTCATTTGATCATATTGCGACCTGCTACGGTTAGCCTTCGCTTGTGTGTGTGTGTTTGTGTGTGCGTTTGTGGCCAGGTTGCTCGGGTGATCGTTCTCTTTTCATCAGGGCTGGATGGAGAGATTAATAATGGATGTATAATGGATCTATAAATAGACGCAGGGCTTCAGTCCCTCAGACCAAACAGAAGACAGCGCAGGGTGACACACACACACACACACACACACACACACACACACACACACACATACTGCTCTGCCATTCACCTCGTCCTGGCCCTGACTCTGTGTACACAGCCAATCTATTCATCTCTCTCCCTCCGCCGGCATTAATAAATGATCCTAGCTCCACACACACACACACACACACACACACACACACACACACACACACACACACACACACACACACACACACACACACACACACACACACACACACACACACACACACACAGGCTTTAAATATTCATTGGTCGGGCGGCGCTGTTGGTCTTGGGCAGCTCTGGGCGGCAGTAAACGCAGACTCAGGCTCTCACTGGCACATTAGTCATGCAAAAAGCTGTCACAGACGCACACACACAGTCTCTGCTAAATACTGCAGAGGTGTCTACTCGCCCGTCGCTTCATCCACAACTGACGGCTGCCGACTCTCCAACACTTCTGCCTGTTTCTCGCTCTTTCTTCTGTATCATCTTTTTCATTTTTGTCGTATCTTTCTCCCGTCTCTCTCATTGTCGTCTCTTTTCTTTTCTTTTTTCTCACATTGCTCCCTTTTCTCTATTCTGTCTCATCTTTTCCTTTCGTTGCATCTCTTTCTCAGTACTGTCTCTCTTATCATTACCTCTTTGCCTTAACTTAATCTTAAACCTCATGACTTTCTCCCTCTCTGTATCATCAATTTCTCATCTCCTTCCGTCACATCTTGATTATATGTTTATTTTCCCATCTATCTCTTTCCTGTCTCACCAACTCTTTCTCTTCTTCCTCCCCAGTCGAAACTCTCTTATTTTCCTTATCTGTCGCTTTTTCACATAATTCTTACCTTTGTCTTCCGTCTCATCCGTATTGTCTCCTTCTCCCGCTTGTCTTTAACAAAATGTGACCATCTTAATTCAAATAATTTCGCCGTCAATCAAAAGCATCTATTGCACAGTTAAAGTAAAATAAATAAAATCAACATATCAAAATCATAAACTAACAAACAGGACAGAAAGAAACTCAAGAAAAAGACAGACAGGCAGATGCAAAAAAGTAAAAGAACTCTATATAGATCTGTATACAGAGGGAGATGTTGTAAAGGGTTAACCAAGAGAGTGAGAGTGCTCTAAGCTCACAATGGCCAAAGTGTGTGTGTGTGTGTGTGTGTGTGTGTTCCAGGAAACAGGATGTCCTTTTGTGTGACTGCTGTTAAAGTGATGTTAAAGAAACTCGACGACGGCACAGGCCGCTGTCTTTATAATGCAGCTCCATTGCGTAGGTGCCACTGCCTAGACATCGCAATCTAACAGATACTCGGAACCGTTTGCTATCTGAACGAGTAAGAGGACGCAAGAGAAAAAACACGAGAGAGACGCAGACATGGCGCTGCTGCTGGAGAATTTATGCACAACGCCGATCACACACAGATGTTTAGAGAGAGAGCGAGACTGTGCCGTTGGGAAAATCTGCAGTGATCTGAGGAAGTCAGCCTAGTATAAAATTCCTGGTGCATGTGTTTGCGTGCATGTGCGTTCTCGCAGCAACCACGACCCTGCCCTGACCTCTACTTCTTGCATCAAAGAGGATTATGGGACAGCTAACAGTCTGCCAAGAGTCCGACTGAAGGTCCGTGCTGGAAAAGAAAATAGAAAAGTTGGAAGAAAACAGACTGACTTGAAGACGTGCATGAACAAAATGCATATTATCAGTCAAATTCTTCAAAACGGCATCAGATATTGTCTGCTAGAGAAGAGAATTTGAAACACTTTTGCAAAGAAATACATTTTGATTATTATTGAATTTGTTTACTACAGATTTTACCTCGGATAAGGCTTTCCAAAAAAATATAACTTCTCTAATTTCTCATGTGTTCAAAGGATGTCCATAAACCAAAAATGACAGTCAGACATCTGCATTGTGGCTGACCCCTCTGTAAACTCACCAGAAGAAATGTGAGGCTCTTAAAAGCATCCAATGTCACAGAATTATGAAATATTAATTATATAGGGATGAAATGACCCCGCACAAATTAAAACTGTGGTAAATTACAGGGTGGAGTAGAGTCAGCCATGATGCGACAACACACTGTCAGTGTATTCAATGAAGCTGACTATACTGCAAGAAACCAATGCTATCTCACGACCAATTCGTACATATTTTACAAGGTGAATAATTCGTATGAATTCGTACGATTTGTCTAAACCCCAATGATTGGTAGGTTTAGGGGCGAGGTCAGGGGTAGGTCATTCTTACGAATTCATACTAATTGGGCAACTGGTGAAATATGTGCGATTTAGCAAAAAACTCCCGAATTCGTACGAATTACCCAACTCGTAAAATATGTAAGAATTTGCGTGAGATCCGGTTGAAGAAATCTGTATTGCAAGTGAGCAATGCAACAAAACTAATATTAATAAATGTCGTTAGTCAACAAAACCGCAAGCGAGCAATGCGACAACTAATGCTGCGTTCATGCGCTATGGTAATTATGGTAAATACCAAAAGCCGACGTGGAAAATGCACATGAACACCCCCTCATGTGGTATTTACCACTGGGAAACTCGTAGAATATTTTGATGGACGAGTTGCCGAGATGAGAACCTTTGACCATTTCAAAATGGCGGAGAGCACCGCGAGAGTCGTGAATAGTAAAAAAATACATACTGTTCATGATCTAGAAAATATACAGCATATTATTTACCTTTTGAGTTTTGATAAATCATTTTTTTGCTGCTGCAGATGACTTAAGCAATCTAAAATAATTTAAGCTAAATAACAGGTCTGGATCTCCATCTTTTTACCACATTACGACAACAAAAGCACTTGAACGCAACACACTGGTAAATACCAGTTCACAAGTGGAAACTGTCCTATTTTCCATAGCACGTGAACGCAGCATAACTCTCCAGTAGCCGTGTTTCCATTACCCTTCAAATTATGCAAATTGAAATTGAAAATATGACCAATGGAAACGAGTCAGTTTCGCAAAAACTTATATTATACATATATACATATATATTAAACATATATTACGCTCACCTGAGGTGGTTTTTCAGTCAATTTGAAAAAGGACAAAACTGCAATGGAAACAGGTCACAGGTCAACTGGCATACGTAAAAGTGGATATTTCTCTAAAGAGGGCGCGGTGTGTTTGAACAGAAGATTTGATTTGATTTTGATTTTTTTTTGATTTTGATTTGATTTGATTTGAGATCTTTATTTTGAACATGTAAATAATAAATAAAAATACAGATATTAATCAATGTAACAAGGAATATCAATTAAAAGAAACAAAACAAAAACAAACAAAAACAAAAAACAACCCTCTATTTACATGTGCAAAAAGGAGTAGGAAGAAGTAAAACTTATGTACTCCTACCCCCCTATACCATATTTAAACAAATACCTAAAAAAAAAAATAAAAAAAATAAAAAACCTAAAAAAAAAGGTATTTAAAAAAAGGTAAGATGAGCAAGTTCTTCGTTAAACTCATAAAATACAAAAGTATAATGGGAATACTGGATTCAAAATGCCAGTATTTGCCACAATTTATCAAGACCTTAAAGCAAATAGGAGGGAAAAACACCCAGAAACACCTCATACGTGGCCGCTCCAAATAACAAGTTTGAATAACAAACATTCGATTAAAATAATAACTAGTGCAGTTTGATGCGATATACGTAAGCTTACAACATCTGTTGCCATGATTTTTGGAGTGACTTTTCGTGTGAGGAAAAAATTACGTTTCAATTGTATAGCATCAGTTAATGGAAATTCTGTCATTTCGCAATAGTTTTTACCGATATTTAGAAAATGTTGCTGAATTCTTGCGCAAATTTAATGGAAACGCAGCTAGCGATAAATCAACATCAAGCGAGTTAAGCAACATGACCGGAAGATTGTTAAAATCAATTAAATGATCTGCAAATGCACAAAAATAGAATACGCACGTTATAGTGGACAAAACAAAATCACATTCAGTGATAGACATCTTCAGTGTTTTTTTTTAATGGGAGCGTTCTAGTTTCGTCACGTCGTGTACGTGCAGTGTAGACGTTTTAGGAGTTTTAGCCAGAGCTGAGATCTGTTGTGTGTGTGTGTGTGTGTGGAGCTCGGTGGAGTGCAAAGATAAGCAGCAGCGTAGAGCGCCTCGGAGCCTTGGGAAATGTGTGTGCGTGTGTGTCTCAAAAGGATTAGCAGGGCTGGGGGCCGGCGCAGGGAGGGGGAACAAAACGCCTCGAGGACTGAAGGGCCCACATGAGACAGTGACACACTCACACAGAGAAGCGGAGCCTCGCTGGCTGAGTGGAGCGCTGTGTCCTCCATGCTTTTTCTCTGTTCTGTTCATCACTTGTCTCTCTCTCTCTATCTCGGTTTTCACAACTCACTGCCTCTGTGAAAAATCAGTCACTCCACTGAGGAGTATTTTCCTTGTGTGTGTTTTTACTAACTACAAAGTACATTAAAAACCACGGTTGTTTCTTTCAACTTGTATTTGGGTCAAATGTGGACAAACCCAACCGTTGGGTTTAAAAATGTCATTTAAAATTTTAAAGGTTAAGTTTGTGCATTGATAGATAGAAAAAATTTCAGTTAAATTTACGGTAAGAAAAGCGGTAGCTGTGGTTGCCAGAAATCTTTTGTAAAAAATACGGTAGCAACATTTTTGATTTTACAGAGTTAAATTTACAGTTAAATACCGTGATGAGAGTCACATGACGAATCAAAGCTCTTCATATTAATTATTAGTTAAAGGAGTAGTTCACTTAAAAAAACTTTTGCTGATAATTTACTCATCCCCATGTCATCCAAGATGTCCATGTCATTCTTTCTTCAGTCGAAAAGAAATTAAGGTTTTTGATGAAAACATTCCAGGATTTTTCTCCATATAATGGACTTCAATGGGAACCAAACGGTTCAAGGTCCAAATGAGAGTTTCAGTGCAGTTTCAAAGGGCTTTAAACGACACCAGACAATGAATAAGGGTCTTATGTAGCGAAACAATCGGTCATTTAAAAAATAAATAAAAAAGTTTAAGTTTTATAAGCACAAATGATCGCCTTGCTCTGTTCTGTGATGAGCGTTCGTGACTCTCCTGTTCAAACTCGTTCATAAAAATGAACAAATCTTTTTTCGAGTCATGACTCGAATGGTCCTAGATAAGACCCTAATTCATCGTCTGGTGTCTTTTAAAGCCCTTTGAAGCTGCACTGAAACTCTCATTTGGACCTTGAACCGTTTGGTTCCCATTGAAGTCCATTATATGGAGAAAATCCTGGAATGTTTTCATCAAAAACCTTAATTTCTTTTCGACTGAAGAAAGAATGACATGGACATCTTGGATGACATGGGGGTGAGTAAATTATCAGCAAAAGTTTTTTTAAAAGTGAACTACTCCTTTAATACTGATATATAGAAGCTCCATAGTGTCATTCACACAAACACTAAACACCACCATGGTAACACGCATGAAATTTAAAAAATGCAATAAACATTCATTTAAAAACATTAATTGTATCATAAACCCTAATGCACATAACTGATTAGAAAAAACGAATGAAGAAACAGTTATTTCAACAATGTGAAGTGTCACGCGGTGAATACTGGGAATGTATAATTTACGTTGAAAAAAACGTAAATTGACAATGACTTTTTTTTTCACTTCCAAAAACTGCATTTTACTATAGAATTACATTAAATGTATGGTTAGATCACAGTCATTCACCATATAGTAAGGAAACTTTCTTTTACCATTAAAGTCACAGATAGATAGATAGATAGATAGATAGATAGATAGATAGATAGATACATAGATAGATACATAGATACATAGATACATAGATACATAGATACATAGAGTTAGTCATTATACAACAAGTTACACCGCAAATCCGCACGCAAACACATGCCACCGTGACACACCTGTCTGGTCTAGTTTGCCAACAAAAGAATAAAAGCAGCTGTAGCTTACAGTATAAAAGATTTTCTCACGCTGAATGGATGCGGTCTTCAGGGAGTGAGAAATCGTGGGTGAGAGAAACGAAGACGCAGATTAGAACCGGATAGAGAGGGAGAAGCGGAGAGATCAAATGTGGGAGGAGGGTGGTATGCTACTTAGGGAAACGCCAGAAACACACACACTCAAATCCCAGTGTGTTTCCGAATGTTGTGTCAGTCAAAGCCAAGGAGCTCAACAGGGGGTCCATGATTGGAGCCCCTGGCATTTACCACAGAAGAGTGAAAGTGAGAGAGAAAGAGATTTGGCTTTTCAGTAGATTGTTGTGATCAAGACCAGAGGACATACTACTCCTCATGGAGGGATAGTTACAGCCATCAGGGAAAAGGACGCATGCATATGTATGTTTTTGGTATAAACTGACGGGGCTACATTGCCTATTATCTCCAGTAGGAGGTTTATTAGATCCCATCTATGCTGCAAACAAGTGGCGGGATGCGCTAAAACTCATACCAGTTATTATCGACAATGGTCTATACCGTAAGCATGCAAATGTACACACTCTTGTAACAGTTGCATGCTTGCAGCAGATTGATTCGTTGATTATGTATGTTTTAGTTGGCGTGTAATGCAAAGTCTAATGCTATTAGCATAGACTACCTTTGTCACAAGCTTGCATTTTTGCATGAAGTTGCATGCTTGCAATATAGACAGTTTTATAGAATATATATATATATAATAGTAGCATTTTAATTCTGTCAGGTCGTACATTTCTTACTTGCACATAATATTTGAGCCATCTATACTGCAAGCATGTAACTAAGCGATTGTATTGTTTGCCATTTCAGTAACGTATGTAGTCACGTGTTTGCAGTTAAAGGGTTAGTTCACCCAAAAATGAAAATTCTGTCAGTATTTACTCACCCTCATGTTGTTCCAACCCCGTAAGACCTTCGTTCATCTTCGGAACACAATTTAAGATATTAAGATCGCTCCTGCATACAGTCCATAGGCTTCTTGAGGGACTGGCTCTTGCTGTCCCCGAAAAGTCATTAAAGACATCGTTAAAATAGTCCAAGTGACTACAGGGGTTCAATCTTAAGTTTATCAAACGACGAGAACACTTTCTGTGCGCAAAAACAAACAAAAATAACGACTTTATTTCAACTATTCACTTCCTTCTCCATGAGCCTGTAAGTCAGTTAACGTAGTGTGATTGCGTGGAGCTACGTCACACGTAGGCTCACTATTGGCCGACGCTGGTCATGTGTGTGATGCGTGTGACGTACAATAACAGAAGCTTACGCGATTAAACTAGTAACCTGACTCGCGCAGAGGGAGAAATAAACGAATAGTTGAAATAAAGTCGTTATTTTTGTTGTTTTTTTGCACGCAAAAGTGTTCTCGTCGTTTGATAAACTTAAGATTGAGCCCCTGTAGTCACTTGGACTATTTTAACGATGTCTTTAATGACTTTTCGAGGACAGCAAGAGCCAGTCCCTCAAGAAGCCTATGGACTGTATGCAGGAGCGATCTTAATGTCTTAAATATCTTAATTTGTGTTCCGAAGATGAACGAAGGTCTTACGGGGTTGGAACAACATGAGGGTGAGTAAATACTGACAGAATTTTCATTTTTGGGTGAACTAACCCTTTAAGGCCGCATCCTTTGATTTTAACTGGACCATTTAGTTGTCTTGTCAAACAGTGCATGCAAACAACAGCAATTTGTTGTTGAATTGTGCAAATTGCAAAGTCACAACCTAACAGCATTGTTGCTTACAACATTTTAGTTTTAGTGCAGTGTGCAAAGTCACAAAGACCCATTTTCAATGAATTTGAGTTTTTAATACAGAACCATTATATTCATTAATAGTAGGGCTGGGACAAATCTCCCAATTCGATTCTATGTGCTGATAGGTGCCAATACGATATTTATTTAGATTTTTTTTTTTTTTTTTTAAGAATTGCGATTATACAAGTATTGCTAGTATTTTTTTTAACACCATCAGGAAATGTTAAATCATACATTTATACAGACTGTACATGATGGTGTGGGTGTTTGAATCGAGATCACACTCTTTTAAAGATGAATCGTGCAGCTCTATTGTCTCATCTCTCTCTTAGCATATGAGTCGCACGAGGGCTTTTCAGTCTCACGTCTCTTCTCCACATGTTCACTTGGGATATTACGTCACTCAACACTCATCGATAATGACACATTTCATCCTCTGTTAACCTCATCTACAAGCAATGACCAAAATAAAGCAACTGAATTTTAATTGATATCGATTCTGGAATTAAAAAAATCGATTTTAGAATCGTACAAAAAAAAAAATTCGCTATAGCTAGGTGAAGCGTTTTTTTTTTTCCCTCCCAGCCCTAATATATATGCAACAAATTTGAATTTGACTTTATGCAAATGAGCAGCAACATGATCCAGCAACTACCAATGTGAGAGAAGACGGTACCCAGCAAACATTGGTCTGACGGCAACGTCATGTCCCTGGCCAAAAATGGTCGCGGTAGGACGGCCTAAATCGGTAAATATATGTAACACAGAACAGATAACATCACAGACACCCGTTCAACTTTCATTTCGGAATTATTTTTCAACCACGAAGAAATGCGTTGGTGGGATGTCTTTTTAATGGTCATTAAACGTCCAAATGTTTACTGTATTGTCTGTTGCTCTAGTCGAGTAAGAGCACCTAACAACCAACAAGACAGCGATTTGGTGACCTCCAGTGATTTAATTGCTGTCAGTGTGTGAACACACTTTAACTAGAGCCTTTTGTTTGTCACATCGCTTCCTTGCAGTGTAGGACACGTTGCGAGAGTGCAAGTGAAAATTGTACCCAGCTGTGGCGCTGCTGTTAGTCGGGTGGCGTCGACTTGTCGACACTATAGCACATTTTTAAAAAAAAGCAACACTCATCTATCAATCTCGGCACGCAGACCCTTGAATACCAGAGCAGCAGTGGGGAATATCAGAACCACCGCCAACTCTCCAGAGGAATGTCTTTGAGAGAGTGAGAGAGAATCGCTCCTACTATCTATCTTTATCAGTCTCGATCTCTCCACAGCTGCTCTGAGACAGGGGCCCTCTAACTCATGAAGTCCCTGTCAGTCATCTCTCCCTGTGTCGCGTTTTTTCCAACAGAGGCCTGTTTTTAGCAGGTGGTAGTACGCGAGCCAGCGGGTGGATTCCCCCCCGGTTGGCGGCAAAGGTCAGACAAAGGTGACAAAGACGAATGGAGCAGAGTGAACGTGTGCATGCAAGAGAGATCAAATGGCAATGCATGCGTGCAAGTGTTTGTCAAATCAACTTAGATCATCTATGTGATTCAGATAACATAATATTTTCTGTTGAAACATTTTTTGTTGATTAAACCAGTCTCCTTCATTGTATTAACTCAATTCACCTTTGGCTAAGCCACGCCCTAGAATGTAGATTGACCAATCACAGCGCAGCCAAGAACGAGCTCCCACAGAGCTCCGACACTTTTTCACAGCGCTCCATTGACTTTCAACACAGGCGGCTCATATTTTTGGTAGGGCTGGGTATTGTTAGGTATTTCACAATTCGATTCGATTTCAATTCTTGAGGCTTCGATTCGATTTCGATTCAATACTGATTTATTAGCTTCGATATCGATTCAATAATAAGTAAATACACAAGTAATAAAGTGCCTGAGTATATTTTCAAATAATGTGCGCAGTATTACCAATGTTAAAGAACAAATTGACCCCAGCATGTTTGTTTCCTGTCATGGTTTATTCAGCAGAATAAACTGTACAATATTGTATGTGTTGAATACAAACACAACTGTGACAAGCACTGTACAGTGCTTTAACAACACCTCTAAAGTGCATGTAACTAAGTAGTAGAAAGTATATTTCTTTCTTCCTAAACATTCAAGTTATAAAAGAAATGTAAACCGAAGCACAAAATGTGCATACTCAAAAAAGTCTAATATTATATTATAATTATAATTTTGTAAACAATAACACTTAACAGCTGATCACACTTAACAGCAATTGCGAGTTATCAGGCCAATTCTAAGGGGGGGAAAAGACTTTCCTTTTCCCTCTCAGAATAATTTATATCCCACTATTATGACTTTATCATGCATTTCTGACTTTATAACACGAAATCACGACTTTATATCACGCAATTCTTACTTTATATCCCGCAATTGTGACTTTATATCACGCAATTCTGACTTTATATCTCGCAATTCTGACTTATATCTCGCGAATCTGAGAGATACAGTCAGAATTGCGAGATGTAAACTCCCAATTGTGAGAAAAAAAAGTCAGAATTGTGAGATAAAAAGTCGCAATTACCTTTTTTATTTTACATTCTGTGGCGGAAACAAGCTTCCATAGTTCCCGGCTTACAGTGGAATCCAAAATGAGCCCAAACGTCGGCTTTTAATGTTGGTGCAGGCTTGAATCAGGCTTGAACGCCTGCTTGAACGGAGTGCAGCTGCTGTCAGTCATCGCGCTGTTTTGCTAAAGCGCGACTTCTACAACACTGAACGCTCTCACTAGAGTGTAGCCCACAGCGCCGCCACTGGCCTGGATGGCTGAATCGATTCATAGGATTTGATGAATCGATATTGAATTGAGAAGCAAAAAATTGCAAGGCATTGATGAATCAATATTTTTACCCAGCCCTAATTTTTGGTCTCGGTAGGCTATTACCGTCGTAGTTTTATCCAAAAATATGGTTAAACGTTGTGCCTGGGGCATTTGTAACACAGATACGCGTTTCCCAGAGAGGTTGGAGGGGGTGTCCGTTTTTTCCCTTCCTGTCCTCAGTCAGCTAAACCCCGCAAAGATCAAGCACATCTTTTTTACTTCTAACCTTACTGTGAGTGTGAAGTTATACTAGTTAGACCGTTTTATAATGTTTCAGGTTATGATTTCGGTTCTCATACCGGTTGTTGATACGCTAGCACACGCTATGCTTTTGCCTCTATTTTGGATGCCTTCTTGTTTCTTGCGTTTCACCTGTCTTGAATATAGCCTTCGAACGCATATTGCAGCCCATTTTGCCTACTTCTATCGGACACTTTATTTGCTGCTTTGTAAAAGTTTGATAACATTTCAGCAGGAAGAGCTGTCACTGCATAAGCCATGCAGAGCGCAGATGAAGTTTGACGGATGTAGCAACAGTAACTAAGGGGGGCGGGGCTTGGCCAAAGGTGAATTCTTTAATTCCAATGAACTCAACCAGATTACTTTAAAGGGGCTATGTGTAGGTTTTTACTTAAAAAAATCTTTAAGATTGAGTCTTCATTTGTACATTTATGAGCCAACCATAATGTAATAGAAATATGTAATGTAATAGAGTTGTCGGGTCCGAATTGGCGCAAAAATTCACAAAATGTGACGTCATGTGCGACCAGCCTCCAGCACAATCCAGACACTCACAGAAATTCCTTGTCATTAAAAAAAGACTATCTTATCTAGTGTGGCCAACAAGCGTGAAAGCGTGTGCACCGAGGACAAGCAAGAGACTGGCTGCAGTTTCTCTAACGGCCACTGGTGTCAGTGACGGTTAGAAATTTCAGAACTTCCGCAATCTTCCTTTAATTTAAACCAACTATATTTTTTTACAATGTAGATTTGATTTGAACATAGTTGTATATGTGCATATAATTCACCTGTGACTCACATTTTTACCGTAAGAGGCAACAAAAATTGTGGTTATAAAAAGGGGTACTTTTAAGCCAAAAATGAGTGTTGCGCAATATGCGTTGCTGCTTGAATGTAAAAAAAATATTTTTAGTTTAACTTAAAGTTGCAGTCCGTTATTTTTTCTCTTTGTCGCCATCTCTGCTTGAAATCTGCAATTGCAGTCATTCGCAGAATTATCAACTTTACAGCTTGGATGAACACAATGTTTGAGGAGAGTGTGTGGCTGTCAGTCGCCGCGCCGGTGTGGATACTGGCATTCAGAATCACAGATTATTGTTTTTGGAAGTATGACCAACATAAGAATTTTCACTGGAAAATGTCATCTGAACTAGTAAGAAACATCTGGCTCTGACATTGCAGTATCACGCTGATTAAATTTAGCAATCGCTTAAGTTATCATATCACAAAAAAACGAGCAAATTATACTTTGTTCCCAATTTTAACAACATAAGTGACTACATGTAATGTTCCCGTGTTGCAGTCGTGTTATGTAAATGTGTTATGAAATGGCCGGTTGCAGTGTCTTTTTTTCTGTAGCCACTCCGAAGTCCGAACAAAGTCTTTTGCCTTTTACAGCGGGTGAATCTGTTGTCACTGGTGATTGTCGTTTGAACCTTTCTGGATCCGCCATCAAATTGATACGTTTAATTATATCAAGTGCTGTGAGAAAAGGCTATAAATCTCCACCTCCAACATCCTCACTCGCAATGTAACTTATACCAGCCGAGACTCCATCTTTAGGTGTACAGATGTGACGTAATGACTTGAATCTCCCACGGAAATCCACCAATACCACTTGAGTTTAAAACATTATTGCAAGCGAACCGCTTTGAATCGAGCTAAGGCAAGCAGATATCAAATATGTATTTTGGATAATTTTCAACCCAAAAAAAAGCTACGGACTGCAGCTTTGAAGTAAGTTGTGAATTAATAAATTCAATGAATTATTTGTTGAGCTGACTCATTAAAACATACAGATTCATTCAGGAACAAAACAAGAGACCTTATAAGCGATTGAATTATCATTGAATTATTCACTCAGATGTTTTGTTCAAAAACACTTTCATTACGATCTTTACGAGTTGAATCCTTTCCTCATAGGGGGGCTTGTTTCACTGAACGAAAGAAATTATTCAGCAGCACCACAATTAATAGCAAAATCACTGGCAATGCTAGTGTAAACTGCCTAGTATGGTCTGTTTTCACTTTAAGGTCAAAGGTCATGATGAACAACAGTTTTAATGACAAAAATCTTGCTGAGCAAGTTTTAGTAAACCTCTGATAAATTTTGTAGCCTCTGGTTTAAATGGTGCAGACACTATCGCTATATTGAGACCACCAAAGCAACAAACTTGTGTAGAGTATGTGACCTTAACCTCTTGACCCTGACCAAGGCCAACATGCCGCTGAAACAAGCGGCACTGCTGAAACTTGGTGAGCGCTAAACTCCCGCTCTATCTCTCTGCATCTCTCTCTTTCTCTCCCGTGGGTTCATTCATTTTTCATTAGCTGCGCTAACGCAGGCAAAACACTGTCTGTCTCTGGCTGCTCTGACACACACACACACACACACTTTCCCCTCCCTCTCAATCTCACTTGCTTGCTTTGTCTCTCTAGCTTGCTTCCTTGCAATCTGTAGCAAGCACGCACACACATACACACACACACGCACTCAGACACGCTCCCTTTCCCTCTCTCGCAATCTCAGCCTCACACACGTCTCCCCGGCGCTCGTTTTCTCTTCCTCCCTCCTGCTCGCAATCTTTTTCACACACACACACACACACATACACACTCCCTCCCTTTCCGCGCTCGTTGACACTCGGCTCTCTCTCCAATGCCATGCCGAGGGGAAACGCTTTCTTCTCCTCTAATTGAAGCTGTTCCGTTGCCATGACGCCGCCCAGAGAGAGACGCGCGGAGGACTGCTGATTGTTCAGCGGCAGGGCTGTATTTCTCTTGCACACACACATAAGCACGCGGCGCGGGATGTTTTTTCCACGCTATGATTGCGAGTGTGTGTTTATATGTCGGGGGAAAGTGCCGTGGTGTTAAAATATTACCCCTGGTCATCACAAGCTTTAATGCCACAGGAAAAAAAAAAACGGCACTGCCTGGTTACCCATATGACGTAATCAGGCTGCATGATTTTCTAGAGGCTTGACATCCAGAACAGGCCGTGTCTGCTGAAGTGAGGCTGAAACTCGATTTTTCTGCCTTTTATTTCGTTAATATATGTCAAGTTTTCAAACTGAGTTCTAGTTTATGGATTTTCTGAAGTTCTGGATCCTTCACCCGTTCTGATTCAACCCATCTCAAATTCTAACTTTTTTTCTATCTCAAGTTCTAGATTTTTCTGCCTTTGTATATCAACATTTGTTGAAGGAAATATCAACTTCTGACTCTCTTTCATCAACATATCTCAGGTTTTAGATCTTTTTCCTCATTATTTGGCTTTGCTCCATCACATCTCAAGTTCAAGATTTTTCTGATCTTCCTGCACAGGTTTTGATGTCTTTCTTTCTTAATCAGGTCTTTAATCCTGGATCACAATGCCTTTGTGCTTTAGTAAATCTCAAATCAAAGATTATTTATGCCTCTTGCGTCAACATATGACTTTGGGTTGAAGAAGAAAGATCTAGATCTTTCTTCTTCACAGATCGAGTTCTAGTTCTTGGCATTTCTAAGGTACTTCATCTTTCTTATTTAGTTGATCAAAAAATCTGTTTGTGGCACTGAAATAAATATCGCATTCTAGTTTTCTCCAATTTTCTATCTCAACTCCTCTGCAAGAACATTTCATTTTCTTGGACTTTTTCTGCCATTCTGAATCCATACGTCTTAAGGTCCAGATTTTTTTCAGCCTTTCTGCTTCTATACAAAAAAAAAAAAATTCTGTATCAACATCTCAAGTTTCTAGATTTCAATGCTTCTATGTATATTATGCACTTCTGGATCAACACATTTCATGTTCAATCTAGACCTTTCTGAATTAACCCTCCTCAAGCTGAGCATTAGATTAGCAAAACAAACTTATCATCAGTGTTTGTGCTTGGGTAGCTTTTGTTTGGAAATTAATCTCTGTTTGCATTTAGACATAATTATTACCCCATGTATCTCTTTGACACGGAGCACAGTTGCACAAACCAAAAAAAACTACCAGTTTATTCTACATCATTGCAGCTTTCCCTTGACCCGTCTATCTGTCTGCCTTCTGTCTTGTTGTCTTGCTGCCGAGCGCTCGACTGCATTTCTAATCTGATCTGTTTGGCAGCGGCGCAGGGTTTGGCTTTCACTCTGCTAACTCTTGAGGTCGAGTTCGGCCTCACAGCACACACACACGGCAGCCTGTTTGTAATGAATGCTGCTCGCCGAGCGTAAATTTGTCTCTCCCTGCCTGGCGATCATTCTTTATTTCTGCCGTCTCAAGAGGGAGGCTGTAATCAGGACCGTGTGTGTTTAAAAGCGGTGTGAGATATTCCTGATTTCGAATGCATTTTGAGTGGGCATACGGGTGCAAAATGCTCTACCATCATCTGCACTCTCTCTCTCTTTCTCTCTCATGCGCGCAGATATACAAGCATGCAGGCGAGAACCAGAGGAAGCGCTATTGATCTGTTGTTTTCCACGAGTCATAGGGTTTTGTGATTGGGCCATTTAGTGGTTGAGCAGCCGCCAGTGTGTCTGACCAGACACTCATGGAGAAACATCACCTCCCCTCCAACGTGACGGACTCCTGTGCATCTACACCGCTCGTCTGCTTAATGGAGGAGAGAGCGAGATCAGACTCGGGTCATCATTTGGCTGTGTTCGCTCAACTTCGACACAAAGCTGCCGGACCTGCCCAGGGTGAAATGAATTCGAAAATTACTGTTATTTTGGAAATTACACATCACACACGCTCTGAGGTTAAAGGTGAAGTGAATAATTTCTGCACCAGTAGAAGCACCACAAATTGCAAAAAATAGTTTTCAGTCAACTGTTTTCCCAAACGCTTCATCCATCCCACCCCAGCCTGCCATTATTCAGAATCATTGGCGGTCCCACCCACAGTTGACCGGTAAGCCCCTCCCCCCAAACGCAGATGAGCCAATGGCAGTCGAAAATCAGTTGCATGGAGACCGGAACTCTGACAAAGCGCCATAGAGAAACATTGGAAGATCTGAAGCTCTCATCAGACCAATTATCTGTGCAATATGACTGAAGCCCGCTTTATTTATAATATCAATGATGTTGGCGCATTAACCTGGTTCCCTAAGGATTTAACCCCAATCCCAATGAAGGCGAAAATGTTCATTTTTTGTAGTCATACTCTGATTAAGTTACAATTGAAGTTAGTGAGCCCATGCTAACGTTCAAACCTAAATAGCTAACTGTTCTCACCTCATGAGAACTGGTTAAAATGTAAATTCATTTAATTTTACACTGCTGTACATGAACAGTATTGATCCAGGATGTTGTCATCCGAGATTGTGATGACCGTAACATGGGATTTTTCCTGCTTGCATTGTGATCTGTTGACCCTCGCTTTCAAAATTAATCTTGTTACATATTTATTTAAAAATCTTTTATATATCCCGTCATGGCACATTTAAGTCCCACTTGAATGCTCCTAGACGAGAGGTGGTCCTTGCAAAATTTATGACAAGGATTTTACACTGACAGCTGTCATTGTAAGACAGTTAGCAAATCCGTTTGTTTGTCCATCCGAGTTGGGGGGCGGGGCTTACCGCTGGGTAAATTCATAGACTGTAAAAAAAGATGCACGACGCCCCTTCGCTCTTTTCCATCAGAGTGAACTGAAGCCGCCAGTGTCTCGATATGACGCTGACATCATGGACTTGAGTCTGCGCACTTGCGTGTTTCGGGACCAGTCATGCGCAGTCGTGAGCAGGAAGTAAAGCCGCGAAATCAAGGCCCCTGTCCTCATTCTCGCTGAATCAAACGCAAGCACACGCCCCTCACTTTTATTAAGTGTCCTCTGTCTGCTTCGTTCTTCTCCAATGATGTCTGCTGATTGCAGAACCTCGTTAAAATACGGTAAATACAACTACTAACCACATAATCAACATTATTAAAAAAGTCTGCAGGTGCTTCAGTGATTACCTCGCTCAGAGAACCTGTCAATCACAGCTGTCAATCATGATGTCAGAGCACCGTTATTTTATCATCACATAACTAACTAAAAACAAACTTATTTTAAAAACGAACACTTGAAATTACATCAACGTGATAGAAACTACAGTAAATGACAGAAACTATATTTGGAAAAAGGATATGTGAAGTGTAATTTAATTGTTTAGTTGGTCTCACGTCCCATTGAATAACATGGGGAGGCGGTGGTTATGAGCTATACTAGGACCGGTCACAGGGGGCGATCGAGACGTTTTGGCTTCACTTTTGAGGGCTTGTGCGGCACGCTTGGGTAAATTACACACGTTGCCTTTAAAATTTTAATGCAAACTCAAAATCCTGGTTGGCTCAAACGGTAGGGAATGGTGCTATCAACACCAAGGTCAGGGGTTTGATTCCCAAGGAAAATGGGAAATGATAATGTTAGTTCCTTTGGATAATGTGTAAATGTTAAGCCCAAGTGCCAAAATCCGATGAGTTTTGGCTAATTTGGTTCACACGTCTGGTCCATAATGGGATAGAATCCCATTCTTGCTGGTCCTCCAGTCGTTTTCTGTCAATTACATGTTCATTGCAATTGTGCCTTGGTGCTCATTTAAGTTTGGTCTGCAATGAACATGGGCTCGCTCATTTTCTTGCTCCTGTAGTTTCTTGTCATTCTCTGATGATTCTGACAAATGAACTGGAAAAACACATTGCATTTCGCATTGCAAAAAAAATGCAGCGTATTGGTATTCCCACTTGTACAGTAAATGCAGAAACTTCACCAGAAGCTTTGAGGTGCAATCTCCGATCTCATCCTCCTTTTCCCTCCACATTAGTTTCCAGTTTTTCTCCAATCTTTCTGTCTAAAAACACCACGCCATATTGTGACAGAGTCTAGATATTTCCCAACTGGCATCTTTACCAGTCGCAACAAGATATAGGCTCTAGAAAAACAGCAAAAACCATTTGACTATTATAGAGAAAACAAAACAAAAGTAGAGAGGATGTGGAGGAAATCTTGAAAACCAAGTCAGGCATGAGAGAGAGGACGTAACGAGATGTGTGGAGGAGGGGAAAACAGCTCGCTCCGCTGTCCTTGTCAGGACCCGACGGGTTCTCTCGGCGGAGTCAAGGCCAAGAGCATGTCAGGGCAGCGCTGTAAGGGTCTTTTAAATGCCGCTGCCTTTGCCGAGAGAGAAAAACGAGATACAGAAAGAGAGAAAGACTTGGTGGTAAGGCAAGTCAAGTGCTTCAAGAAAGAGACAACCACAGAAAAAAAAAAGAGAAATAGAAAGAGAATGTTTGTTTGTCGTCTTATTGTAAGGTGTTCCTTTTGGTTTGTGAGACAAGAGCACTTCTCCGTCTGAGGCGCGCGCTTGTGTGTGTGTGTGTGTCCTGAACCATGGCAGCCTCTGGCTGTCGTCCGATCTTTTCGATCTCTTTTAGACCAAAGGCTGACTCACCACAGCCTCTCGCTTCTGTTTTCCTTTCTCTCGCTCTTGACTCATACTTGTGTCCCTCCAGTTAACGTTTGAACTTCTATGCATCAGATGCTGCCTTTCCCCTTGTGAACGTTAACACTAAACGCTACTCAGAAGAATAGTTTTGTCACAGCAAATATGACTTTCATCATTCATTCTTTTGATGTTCTCGGTTACGTTTCGTTTTGCATCAAAGAATCAACTTTGTCAATTCCTCACGTAAATTAGACAATTGTTAAAAATAAAGTAATTATTTATAATGCTTTAAAATTAAATTAAATGGACGGCATGATTCAAAACATTTTGTCTTGGGAGAATTTTAGTGAAAGTTTGAGTTTGGTATCTGAGCACAGTTTGAGACATTACTGAGACGTCTCATGATACTCAAAGAAATACATTGTGAGATTAACTCGAGATTCTCAAAATTATGACGGTCTCCATTAGAGAAAAAGCTGAGATATTAAAGATTGCATTTGCTATTTTCTTTCCTATGGGAAACAGTGTTTGTGGGGTTGCGTCTAGTAGGGAACAGAAATTCACGCCAGGGTTTCCCTTGTGGGAAAATCACGTGTGTGTGTTTTGGGTTTATTTTACAGATTGCTGGAGACGGGATGTTTGTGCAAGCAACCAGAGTTGTTTAGACATTCATTCTCCTTCGGGAAGTCTAATTTCTTGCGTTCTCTAATCATACTTAGTGTCTGGGTGGACAGGAGGATGTGATGGAGGGAAAAAAAGAAAGGGTCAAGGGGAAAAAATAGTTTTTCATCGCATGTTTGCACTGCACACCCTTAGATAAGCCATGTTTATTCAGCTATGTTTGAACACAGAGATGCTGAAATGCATCCTTTGAGTGTTACTGGATTAACTACAGTTAACTTTATATTGCAGCTAAATAACTTTTTTCTTTTTTTTAAAAAGTCACAACAGTCTTTTCTATGGAAGCTTGTTTCCGCCACAGAATTAAAAAAAAGAAATAAAAAGAATTGCAAATTTTTATCACACAATTGCGTGTTATATTGTCAGAATAGTGAGATATAAATTCAGAATTGTGAGATATGAAGTCAGAATTGCTAGATATAAATTCAGAATTGCTAGATATAAAGTCAGAATTGCGAGATATAAAGTCAGAATTGCGAGATATAAAGTCAGAATTGCGAGATATAAAGTTGCAATTCTGAGAAATAAAAGACTGAAGTGCGACTTTTTATCTCACAATTCTGACTTTATATCACATACTTGAGAGTTTATATATCAAAATTCTGACATCTTTTCTCAGAATTGTGAGATATAAACTTGCAATTGCGAGTTATCAGGCCAATTCTAAGGGTGAAAAAATACTTTTTTCCCCCTCAGAATAGTTTAAATCTCACTTTATATAATGCAATTTTGACTTTATATCACCCAATTCTGACTTTATATCTCGCAATTCTGACTTTATAACACGCAATTGGAACTTTATATCATGCAATTCTGACTTTATATCTCGCAATTCTGACTATATCTCGCAATTGCGACTTTATATCACGCAATTCTGACTTTACATCTCGCAATTCTGACTTTACATCTAACAATTCTGAGAATTAAAGTCAGAATTGTGAGATAAAAAGTCGCAATTACCTTTTTTATTTTTCATTCTATGGCGGAAACAGGCTTCCATACTTTTCTCTCCCTATGTAGGATATATATCTAATTGAAATGGCTTCTTGAACAAGAAAACATGGGCGGGACTTAATTTTGTTGATTGGGAAATGATTGGATGATTTGGTCGTTGTGATTTGCTATTGGTCGATTTCATGTGAGTGACAAGTTTTCCCGCCCTCACACCAGTAAATACGTGATTGGAGAGCAACAGGGAGGGGAAGTTATTTTGATTAAAGATTAGAGGGCACATACATTTATTAAAATAAAAAAGAATGATGTGCATGGAATTTTGATTTCATGGAGACTTTGACAACTACTGCTGCGGAGCGCGGCTCCTCGACGGGATGGCATGCCAGAAACACACGCACACATTTTACACACATCATCTCTTTCTCTCGCTCTCTCCAGCACGAACACACCCAAACGCCCACATGCTCGCTGCATGTTGCTGCCGTCTGCGGGATTAACTCTTTAAACGCCGAAAGCTGTGCTGCAAAACAACACGTGGTCGCAGTTTTAGACCGATATGGAGAGATGCCTCTGGGGCCTTAAATCAAATGAGACACGGCGAGAGTCGTTTCGCGAGCTGTACTCGGCATTAAACCGTTCCAGCCCTGAAGTCTGGCACACGGAGCGCAGAGCTGGGGATAAAGACCTAGTAGCTAGACATGCTGTCTCTCTCTCTCTCTCTCTCTCTCTCTCTCTGTCTCTCTGCAGCAGTTTGAGGCCAAGCGTGCAGTGTAAACACACAAGAGGTGTGTGGGCTGCTCACCGCAGACGCACAAAACAAACACAACCAGGAAAACTGCCGTTCAAGAACACACAAATCGACTTGATTTTTAGACACGGGTAAAGTAACAGGTGACTACACATGACGACTGAAATGACAGATTTGAAAATACATTGACTTCCGTTTAACTTTTTTTTTTTATAATGGATACATTTTTATTCAGGCCTTAAACTGATACAAAATATTTCGATTTCAAATAAATACTTGTCTTTTGAACTTTCCATTCATCAAAGAATCCTGGAGAAAAAAAAGTGTTTTCTACAAAAATACGGTTTCAACATTGATAAGATAAATCGTTTTTGAAGACTTAAAAATTAAAATTCTGTCATCAATTCCTCACCCTCATGTCGTTCCAAACCTAGAAGAACCCAAGACCTTCGTTCATCTTCAGAACACAAATTAAGATATTTTTGATAAAATCTGTGAGCTTTCAGTCCCCCACATAAACAGGAACATCATTGCAACTTTCCAGGCCCAGAAAGGTAGTAAAGACATACTTAAAATAATCCTTATGACAACAGGGGTTCAACCTTAATGTTATGAAGTGACAAGAATACTTTTTGTGCGCAAAAAAACCCCCCTCTTTATTGAAGAATTTCAATCACATGGACTATTTTAATGATGTTTTTACTACCTTTCTGGGCCACGAAATCTGCAATGACTCCTGGCTATGGCTGGTTCAGAAACCTCTCAGATTTAATCCGAAATATTTTAATTTGTGTTCCAAATATGTACTAAATTCTTACGGGTTTGTAACGACATGAGGGCGAGGAATTAATGACAGAAATTAAATTTTTTGGTGAACTATCCCTTTAAGTAACGGTGCTGAAAATGTAGCTTTAACGCCACAGGAATAAATTGCATTATTAAATATATTGAAAAAAAGAAAATATCTTACTGACCCCAGACTTTTCAACAGTACTAATTAAATGGATAAATAATTATTGATTTACATTGATAATTAAACTTAATTGTATACTTGCTAAAATTGCAACTGGATAAAGTGTGCTTTTTAGTGAGTTTTGTTAAAGGGACATTGTGTATTAATTTCTCCCATCTAGTGGTGAAATTGTATTTTGCATTCGAACGAATTGTGCTCTCCAGCACCTTGCTTTTCCAAATGTGTGTTGTATCTACGGTAGCTGTTATGTACCAAAAAGCTATGACAGTATTTCGTCGAGTGCTCCTTCAGGTGAACAGGTTCAAACAAACAACGAATAAACCGATGTTACCCGGGCAGTCACAAGCGCCTCTCACTGCTCTGCTCCTCCGCTTCTGCTGCTTTTAATTACGTCATGTTGGCTCTGAACGAAAACTCATTGTGGAAACACATTGGCCTAACACTTTTTGTCCCTCTCTGCTATTATAGTTTTTCAAGATGGTGGAACTACATGGAAGCCTTGGTGGACCTATACCCATCCCATGTATATAAAGATAATAAATTCTTCGTTTGCGAGGATAAGTCAGATTTTTGGCCGAGGTATTTGTACACCATTGAGGACATATTCATGAATAAAAATATTGATTTTAGATAATAAAATACCTAAAAAAGAACACTGTCCATTTAATAAAAAAAAAAAATAAGAACGTATAATCATTTTAATTTCCAAACAAAAGGTGGAGTTTGAAAAAAAAAAACATGCAAAAGCAACAAAAAGCCAAATTAAAATTAGGTTGGTTTAATTGGTGGTGTTAAAGTGTTTTCTGAACCTGAGTGTGCACCAGTGAATATAGGTAGCTGTTTTGAACGCAAGGTGATTGGAGGTGAGGACGATTAATTAGTGTTTTTCACAGTCTTTGTCACTTTTTTTCCTCGCATCTCCTGTAAAACATCTAGCCAGACTGGTGCAAAGATTTGAAGGTAAATGAAAGTGGGAAACAGCTGCTGTGAATACTCGTTGGGTATTTGACAAAAACATGCATGTTCAGACCCAAAAAGTGCAGGAATAGGAACTGAAATCGAGTTAGGACCAAGTGTGAAAACCGTGTTCAGCAATCCAGTTTAACCAGGTGCTACATGCTAAGTTCTGTATGCAAGCGTGGTGCAACCGTTTAGTGCATTTGGGGGGTGTAAATTGTTTTGGAGGGATTACTAACAGCGAGGATATGGAATCAGATTATGTGGAATGAGCACGGAGAGAGAGAGACAGGTTCGGAGGGGGCAGCGGTATAATGCGCGTCTCTGTCTGTAATCCTCATCATTTGTTCTTCTGTTACTAGAGTCCCCGTCTACTCTTCCCTCTGACAGCCTGAGTGTGTGTGCTGGTTGATCTCACTATAAACGCTGCTATTGTTCCACTAACAGACTGACAAAAATCACGAGGGCCTGAAGGTTGCAGCCGAGAACGGGAAACAACGAGGTTCATTCATAAGTGGCCGTAGCAGCGCGTGTCCTACAATCTGACCAGGCTTGTCCGCCACAAAAATGCACCGGAGCAACGAAGTTATGATTTCTCTCTGTGGTTTGAGGATTGCACCTCGTCCTAAACAGTCTAAATGCGTCGGAATGTTGCGCGTGTCAGTAATATGGTTTTGTCGCAGCCTTCGCTTGCAGTGTAATTGTGGTCGCCAAGTCGCTTTACTTGATCTAACTGTATCAAGGATCATGTTATCTCCACTGCACATTTGAAAAATGGTAGCTTTGCGAAATGAAAATTTTGTCGCATCGCCAAAAGTTTTTGTCACTCATGTTGCATGAAAAAAAACAACCTTGAGTTGCTTTTATACTACAAATTACTATTAGAAAATGCATTTACACGTATAACGAAACTGATAAAAACTGACTCATTGTGAAAAATCCTGGAAAGCCATGTCAACGCGCAAATTTGTTTAACGGTTTTGAAATCAGAGCAGACTCGCGCACAAGAAAGAAGAATATACATTCAACTCTTCAAATGCAGAGCAAAATAATGCAAAAAAAATATTTATATGCATACCAAATGTGTTTCTTAACTTCCATTGACTGAATTTTACATCATTTATGACAACACTTCCCCACCATTGACAGAACTTTCCGGCAATCCATGTTTTCCCTGTTATACGGTAGATGGCGCTATTACCAAGCGGCAACATTCTAATCTGAAAAATGAAGCCTACCCGGAAGTGCAAAAAACTGCAATACATCTAAAATCAGCTAGAGGGAGGTCCCAAAAGGGAGCAAATATAGACAGCATGTTAAAATGTCCGTTTTCCGTTTTTTGGTCCCATGCATGGACTTTTATTGTATTTTTCGATAGGTTCCGAGTGCCTGACAACTGTGAGGGGGGTGAATTTTTTTTCTAACTCGTTAGTTTAGGTCGTATTTAGATATAAAATTTATGACAAATAAGGGCGGTTGACTTTGACAGCTGATAACGGGCTGCGCCGAGTGGAATTTGACGTCTCGGCTATGATCTGACGCAACGCATCATACCACCGCTGTCCATCCTTTCTGAACATTTGTATTTTGTATTTGCCAAGATTTTTCAATATGGCGCCGCCCTTACCCCCCATAAACAGCCTCAAAACTGTTCTTCGGAAAGTCTATGGGTGACGTCACAGACGTCCATATTTTTTACAGTCTATGGCTATTACGCATTTTCCAAAAGAGTACTGAATCTCTGGATCCAAAAAAAAACCAAACAAAAAACCCGAAGCAGCAGAAACAAGCGATAGAAGCATTGCTTACTTATGTATGCATTCAACAGCATATTAAAATTGCCTAAAGCTACTAAATAAAAAAGGACTGGGCAATATAAGCTTTTGGGGTGTTGATCGACTTGATTGCCCCGTTTACATGAAGGGAAGACGCAGATATTTGCTCGAAAACCCCATTTTTTTAATCACAGAAAACGATTATTTCTAAATATATAAATGTGTTGCCGTGTCAACTGTGAGAAACGAGGTTTTAGGTTCTCAAATGTCACATTCTGAGGATTCTGATTGGCTTGCATGGCTTTATCCTTCTACCTACACTGCCGCCCATAGATTTGGCTTAGTTACATGTGCTTGATGGCGTATTTATGCGCGTTGATGTAAAGGATAACTTTTTTGAAAACGATGTTGTGTGCACTATGTTATTATTGAAAATGGAGGGGGGGGGGGGGGATATTTGTTAAATACCCGGCTATGTGGACATGGTCTATGTTTTGATTAACGTTCTGAATCCAATCTGGATGTTTTAGGGGTGGGGGGTTTGTTGTAGTTAAAAATTAGAGCCTCTGCTCTGTCTATTGATATATTTTCTGTTCATCGCTGACGGTTGTTGTCACTTAATCAGCAACTCTCTGTGAATATCAAATCATGCTAAATACTAATATTAATTTCAACAATCTGATTAAGTTGATTTGATTTACTAGACAAAAAGTGTCAGATATTACAGGTTTTCAGATTACATAGCACAATCATATTCTTCTAGCCTGGATGCCAGCCCGAACTCCGCCCACAATATTTTCTGGTCGGGAAGTTCGGTCTGGACTCGGTCCATTGAGGAGTAATTATGATCAGGCAAAAAATGATCGGGCCAATCAGATTTCCAGGGCGGGCTTTATACGATGATGGACAGATGATCTGCAGGGACGTAATCGTCACGTTATCAAAGAGCGCTAACTGGTTTCCCTCAGAGATGACTGCATCTCTATCAGCTGGAGAATTGAGATGTATAGATTCCGCTGTCGCGTCTGTTTTTAAAATTAATCGACAAAACTGCAATCAAGGCATTTGTCGATCGGAAAGATATTCGGCAGAAGTGTAACTTATCAGCTGGCTCTGACTGTCGCTAAGTGAAGAAGATGGGACGTAATGAAAAGCATGTGGTCGTTGTGGTTCCTCCTTTGGTCGCACTCATGAAGGACCAAGTGAAAGAAGCAACACTCGTTATTTTACTTCTAAAATAAGTAAGTTCTGTTGTTGACAACTATGCTATGCAAAGTATTTGACTTACTGCGTTGCTCTGATTGGTTGTAGGTCTGTCCGACTATCCAATTGAGTGCAGAGGGGTTTTTTTTTTCCTGGTTCGGTTAAGACACGCCTCATAATCAAAGCCATACGGAGCGGTCTCAGACTCATATTCTGACCAGAATATGAGTATGACGAAGTCAGGCTAATATTCTTCACCACCATCAGAAGTTGCCATCTCATCTCTGCTCATTTGCATAAAGTTCAGTTTTACTCAGCTTTAACGGTAACGCTTGTAACGGTTTCTGTCATTGAAGACAAAAATGACTTTCAAGTGCTTTGTCACTGCAACTATTGCCATTTTGTACGGTTTGTCGTAACCAATAGCAATAAATGACGAGCAACGGGACATTTATTTGATCATTTGTTTTTTTATTTATGCTGCATAACACTATGTAGTCCCACCCACGGTGAAATCTGATTGGTTCAGAATCCTGATCCTCATATACCTGTAGAATAAACATCAAATTTAGATTCTAATTGCCTGTGATTGTGTCACACCACATAGCATTTTCACATTGTGGACGTCGCTGGAAGCTAGTTAAGATGTGTAAGAGGCAGCATGGTTGGCAACGCGTTAAACGCCCCGTTTCCTCTCTGACTGTAGATGCACAGTGAACGCACTATTACAGGCGCGAGGCAGGAAATTACCAGGAGCCGCGGCCTGTCTGCTGGTTCTCAGAGAGGGTGGGCGGAACGACAGGGAGGGAGACTGAGAGAGAGACAGGAAAGTGTGACCTTTCTTCCAAATGTCAGCAGTGTGAGCAACGATTAATGGCTGTTTATGTGCTGGGGACACATGCCAGGATTTTGTGTGTGTGCGTGCAAGTCTTAGCCGAGCTCAAAAGTGAGGACTTATTTGATGCCTTGATTACTGAAAATGGCTTATCTGTGTGAGTGTGTGATAGAAAGAGAGAATTTATGTGTGTGTGTGATAAACAGGCTAGATTGTGCCTGCTGGCAAAGTATCAGCCCACACACACACACACTTTCAGAGCACTACGGCAACAGACTTACAAAGATCTCTGTCTCGATGTTTTCTCTGCCTCTCTGACATACATCACTATTTCCTCTCTGCAGTTCTCTGTAAATGAGTGTGTGACTCATTTCAGGTTTACACTGGCTCGGCATCTTAAAGAACAGATGTCTGTGCGTGTTCACGTGAACAGAATGACTCTTTTCTTAAATATTTGGCCTTCATCATCTTTAGGTTGGGGAATTGATGGGAACTGTGGGAATTACCTATGGCATTACAGATGATTAGAGATCCTTTTTTTCCTGACACACACACACACACACATATATAAATATATATGTTATATTATATATTTTTTTGTTTAAGAGCTCATACACCAAATCTGGTCTGATGGTCACATACGATTTAGTCGCAAAAGTTCAAATATTTCAAACCATCTGTTTTGTATTGTTGAATTGTATTAGTATTATTAAAATGAATAATTAAAATAATTTTTGATCTCAAAAAAACTTTTTTTTTTAAATAACCATTGTATACAACCAGTGCAAACTTGGCCTTCAATGTAATAAATAAATATTATTTTACTTTGTGATTTAAATACAATAAAAGTGCGCTAACAGTGATCTCTTTCTGGTATACAGGAGCTGAACGAATCTTGAGTGTGTGTGTGTGTGTGTGTGTGAGAGAGAGAGAGAGGTTGCTGGCTCAAGCATTTTTGAACTGAAGCTCTCAGGGTAATGACCGTGAGTGTAGAGGCGTCATGTGTAAATGTCATGCGTAAATTAGGAGTGCAATGAAGTGTGTGTGATGAGACCACATACTTAAATGCACGGCTACGCTCACCTTGACAGTGTTTGAGTGTGTTTGTTGTGTACATTGAGACGTCTATCATGATATAAGTGCGCATGTAACAGATCACATTTATATGAAATAAAATGAGCATGGGCCATGTTAGAATAGCAATAAAAAAATGCTTTGATGCAGCGGATTGGTTTTTGAAAATATATAATGAATAAAATGTATAGCAAAAATCCCCAAATATGATTTGTAAATAAAATTTTATTTTTTATTTTTATATAGCGGAAATAATACAGAGTGCTAGTACATTACAATTTAAAATGTCCGTCAACCGAACAATCTTTGTAAAGGGTGCTTAAAGCAAATACTATTAATTTTAATGGTCATCATCTAGTGATCTCATATTTTGTTTTTTCGCGACACAAAGGAATGAAATACACTCTACTCTGTGAACGCAGACACTTCTAGCTACGCATATTAATTTTACCACGTTAAAAGCTGTTTCCAACACCCGCATATTTTTATGCGCATTTTAAAGTATTGCAGTGATGAAAAACTTTTTTTTTTTAAATCCCTTAATTCGCAAAAAAGTTTACATTAGTCTGAGGTGGTTTTTGACTTGCGTTTCCATCTCCCATTAAACGCAACTCTTTTTCGCATTTGCCGAATAAATTCTGACGTAGTGAACATTAAAACCATGTGACTAATCGACTGTTTTCGCTGATGGTGTTTTATTTACTGTTGATTACTAGGTTACCAAATACCACTGTCATCTGCTCAAACAACTTGATGGAAATGCACCGGATTCGCATTTGTTTTTTGTGTTTTTTGGCGCCATTCCCACCTCCTTCTTTCCATAACAATGAATTGTGTTACACTATGTTTGAAAATGTGTCAGAGCGCAATTTATTGCGCAACGTATGCGATATCGGTACTGACACCGGGGGCACTATAATGGACATTTGTGTAGATAAAGTTTTTGGAAATGTTTCTAACTAGCTACCCAAATCATAACAAATCTATCTGGCTTGAATTTTTAAGTTACTGTATAGCTGCCTTTCCACTATCTACGACATTCGCATGCGATAGTCGCATTTTGCCCCCCCAAGTGGCAGTCGCACCGAACTTGAAATGTATTTTTATATCCACACAAAACAAACCCAAATATGCCTGAACGAAAAAATTGGTTAACCTAGGGATTAACAATGTAATTCATTAAATAAAATAATTATTTATTAAATAATTATCCATAAACGACACTTTACAGAAATAGCATTTAAATAATAAAATTTAAGAATACTGGTAATTCACGCCTCAAGAAAACACCACATCCGGTCGGGCGAACGCACAGAGCAGTACAAATATTTTAACGCATCTAAAGCTCTAATTGAATCTGAAATTTCTGCATACGCATATGGTCAGAACCAATAGTACTCTACATAGAAAATGAATGACTTACAGTCGTCAGCTTGTCATTTGTCGGAGATATCACCCCCTTCAGTTCTGCCAATGAGGCGCAAGAAGTCCCAAGCACACACCTCAACATACTTGGATGAAGTATGTCAGCTGTAACTGACACAAACTCCAGCAGAAGATTTCTGCACAGGCTAGTGTGCTACAGGTTTAAGGGCTTGCTGTCACACACACACACACACTCATGCAGTCTCTAAGTGGCTGCCAGTCAGACGGCAGCTGTGAGGGCCGCCTAGTTGTCAAGGTGTCTGCTGCCACTGTGGCAACCACTACATCACATAAAAAAAACAGCCGTGCATGTGTGTGCGCAGCGGCGCAGGGGAACAAGGCAAGGTGAAGCGCCTGTGGCTCGCTCGTCTTTCCTCGTCTAACCTCGCTCTCTTCGGGTTTTTAATATTAGACATTAGAGTCTGAATAGATAATGGGAGTTGACAGCCCACCTCCACTGTCTGTTTGGCTGAACTCCCATCCCCAGCCCTTTAACCTTCTCCCTTCTTGCCTCCATCCTCGTCCAGGAGCTCTGATGTCCTTGAGATTATCCCTCCATCTTTCTCCCCGCTCTCATTTGTCCAAAGCTGCTCCGCCGTTGTCACATCCGTGACGGATGACCTTGTGAACGTCTTCCACCGCCTGCCTGCAGCGTGGTCTCAGTGCTTCATCTATTCTCAGTGAAGGAGAGCAGGCCGTGAGCAGAGCAGGTGCGATTCGGGTCCGTCGTTCTGATGTCTCGGCCAGATGACACGTCAGGTGATGGCATCCTCCTCTTAATGTCAAGACCTCTACAAGGAGGGAAGATTGTCTGAGTGACTGAAGATTTTTGGGCATTTCTGGATTATATACCCTTACTAGGGGTGTAACAATTCACTCATTTTCTCGATGCATCGATTTCAAATCCTGACGATGCATCGATTTTGAAGCGTAATTTTGAATCATTTATTTCAGTCAATAATCGATTTAAAATGCTAAGGATCGAATTAATTGCGATTCGATAGCAATTCAGTGCTTTAAAATATATAAACATTAAATGACTACATACACAAATTAAAACATTCGTGCCCTCACAGCACTCCTTCCCAGAAAGGCGCTGCACTCTTTAAGTCTTTCACTGGATAGCGCTCGTGCTAGGCCCCTATAGCTCTCTTCTACTATGCTGAAGTCATTGCGCTGGCTTTACAAAATAAAAACGCTTTCATTGCCTGGTGACGCCACCTTTATTAAGGTTCTCTTAGCGATCCTGGGTGTTGTTGACGTTCGGAATATTTTCAAACAAATCGGAGGCTAGCTAGACCCTCCCTCCGCCGCATCTCATCTCCTCCCCCTCCCTTCCGTGCTTCCTGAAATAATTGTGAACGAGCATAGTTCTAGCTAATTATATCCTTGTGTGGGTTTGGCGAACATAACCGTCAATTTAGAAGAAAAAAAAACAATTTAACGTTACACACCTGTCAAGCAAAAACAGAGCAACCTGAATGTCGGACTGGAAGCCCTTCTGCCGCCGGAGTTCTCGCCATCGTTAAAAAGCTTTGCTACCGATGTAAATTCGGAACTTCGCACGTTCTTTATCCGACTCCATCTTTTTAATTTGTTCTTCAGAACGACGTCTCTTTGGTCGTGTGTCGGTCATTTTTCAAACTTCTCTCTGATGCGTCGCTCTCCTTCACACACACACACCCCCTTCATGTGCACACGCACTAACCCCCCAGACCCACCCTCAAATACTTCTTGCCAGTGATTGGCTGGAACACTGTTTGTTAGGTTTCGTGGTCCGGGTAAGACATGATTGTTTTTGTTGCCGTTTGTGGAGCCTGTGATGTCTACAGAGACCGCGTTTTTTTACAGTGTGTTTAGGGGACAGGCAGCTAGCCGATAGTGAGGAGACGTTTGATGTATGTGACAAAAAATGTTTTGGCCCCACATCGCTCAGAGAACCTTTAAGATAAAATATTGGAGTTTTACGTAAATGGGTCAGACCATTGACATTATCCATCCTAAGCAAAACCCCACTTATTTAAGGAAAAGCATTTATTTCATGGAAAGAGCAAACACATAATAGGTGTCTATAATGCATACGCACAGTTCCGATGAATCATAAATGAGAAATTACATTTAACTTAATGTCGTTAAACTGAATGTTCTACGGTAACTGCTGAAATAACTACAACGTTATTAACAGTGAAATATGAGCGCAAGGTTTATCTATCAATCAGATGCGCATTGAAGTTGCGTTTTTTTAGACGCGGTGCCTTTTCTTTCAGAATCATAAGGAAAATGTTCCGTATAAAGAAAACAAAGAGAGCTTTTGTTACTATTCCATGTGGAAAAGATAATTTAGGTTTAGTTGGGAAAGTGCATGATATTTTTAAATGCCAATTTATAGGCTAATCAAATTAAATCGAATCGAGCCAATTTAATCAAATTAAATTAATCTAATCGCTTAGAATTTTAATGTGAATCGGCTTGAATCGAATCGTTCTGAATTTGCAAAAATCGTTCTTGAGTCGAATATGAATCGTCAATTGATAGAAGTTAATCGAATCGCGTAGAATTTTAATGTGAATCGTCTTGAATCGAATCGTTCTGAATTTGCAAAATTGTTCTTGAATCGAATATGAATTGTCAATCGAATAAAGTAAATCGAATTAATCGAATCACGTAGAATTTTATTTTGAATCGTTTTGAATCGAATCGTTCTGAATTTGCAAAAATCATTCTGAATCGAATATGAATCGTCAATCAAATAAAGTTAATCGAATCAGGTAGAATTTTAATGTGAATCGCCTTGAATCGAATCGTTCTAAATTTGCAAAAATCGTTCTTGAATCGAATATGAATCATCAATCGAATAAAGTTAATCCAATCTAATTAATCGAATCACATAGAATTATAATGGGAATCGTCTTGAATCGAATCGTTCTGAATTTGCAAAAAATCATTCTTGAATCGAATATGAATAGTCATTCCCATGTTTTTTTTGTTTTTTTTTTGCACATGTGCTATGCTAATCTAGTAGCTCTTTGGAATTCAATTGGAATTCAACTCGATATAAATCTTAAAGGTTGATCCAAAAATTCATCCTCATTTGGTTTCAACCCATATGACCAACTAGCTTCTGTAGGACACAAAATATGTTTAGCAGAATGTCTGAGCTGCTCAAAAATGGCAAACTAAAACATCATAAAGGTGGTTCATATGACTCGTGCACTATATTCCAAGTCTTCTGTAGTCATACGATGGCTTTACATGAACAAGCCCAAATTTAAGTTGCTATTATGTCATTTTCATTAAGTCAGTGATGTCATCACGTACCTTGTGACCGATGTGTTTGAATATAATGTTGCAATGACACCCGAGAGCCATTCCTTTAAAATTCCTCAACCCTGAGGCGTTTCAAAAACTTACACAGTTATTGGAAGGTCTAATTGTGTTGAAATAGGTGAAGGTCAGAGGTCTCTGACCTTTAGAGACACGTCTGACGTAGGCCGTCGTGTTTCAAAGCATCGGACCATAATGAGTTCTTCCTCCCTGTCAATCAAGAGTGTAACACTAGTACACGGCACGCATCATTACACACACACACACACACACACACACACATACGGGCTGCTTGTGTGTTTCAGCGTGAGCGTGCAGGGGACGTTTTTCACGCAGTTATAAGGAGCGTCTCTCGTGTGCGGAATAATCGAATCGCGCTGTCATACGGAAAGAATTATTCCCCTCGTATCGCCGTGCGGGCAGTAATTGGATACAATTTAACATTTGCAGCTGCTTGCCTGTCTGTTCCCCCTCACACACACACACACACACACACACACACAGTGTCGTGCGTGGAGCATCGCGCAGGGAAAAGGAGAGGAATAATTTTTCAGCTCTAAGGAAGCACGCTCACCGTGACAAACGGATTAACGCGAGCGCTCCGTGTTTGTGTGTGTGTGAGTGTGGCAGACAGATACAGAGCTATATAAATTATTACTTCTATAAATGTTGAAAAATGTCACCAGAATTTAGCTAAATGTGAAAAGCTCATTTTAGGGACATCCTTAAAAGAAAAAAAATGATTTTAATTATATTTTTTTATTAATATATGTATAATAAAGTTAACATTAATCAATATATATATATATATATATATATATATATATATATATATATATATAATTATAAAGTAATATTTTATTTAATGGTTTGGTTTTGCAAAAGTCTTATCAGAGTTTTCAAAAAACGATGTTAACATTTACATCAAGTGAATTTGAAAATAATTTAATTTTGCTTTATTTTTATTTTAATTTTAAAAATAAAATAATTTTGCAAATGTAAAATTTATGGAAAATAAAAAATGTTGGTACTTTGATATACTATGGTACTTTAATATCCCATAAAAATACTGTGGTGGTAAAATCGGGTACTTTGAAATATATTGTCTGAAATACCAGGTAGTACCCATATGGTAGCAGGGTAATAGTACAGTATAGATGACATTAGCAGGATTGGCTACATTTCTTTCTTTTCATAGTTTGAAATGAATAACTTGGTACTATGAATTTGAAACCATTCTGAAACATCGTAGGTCTTTATCAAAGTTTAAAAAGTACCACATTATCACCATTTTTCATATTTTTGGACATTAGCACTTTTGTGTAGTAGCTATGGATACCCAGGTATCTGAGGTGTACGTGCTGTATTCTCATCTCAGGTTTGAAAACATTAGGTCGCCAAAGGCAGCGGCGAGTTAAAGCGCTGAAGAAAGAAGAGAGAGCGTGAGGGGGAAATTGAAAGCAGCAGCTGGCGGTGGGAGTGAGATCAGCCCGGGCAGGAAGCATTAAATCTGAGTCTTTAGGGGTTCTGCAGTCTGTGTGCCGCTTGCGTATATGCGTGTGAGTGGGCCGATAAAGGAGCCTCGTAAACCGGCGCTTTAACGACACGTTGCGCTCGTTAAACCCCGCAGCAAACCAGAGCGACAAACTGCAATCAGCTCATGTGCGCACTCTAGACTAGAATCAAACTAGAACCCGTTCTACAACTCTGTTTTTATATATATAAATTTTACTTTTAAAAACCAAGATACACTCTTAGAAAAAATGGTTCTATTTACAACCAGAAATGGTTCCATCCCCCGCTTCATATATGGAACTCCAAAATGGTTCTGTATAGAAAATTTTTTTTTGGTAAAAGGTTCTATTGGCCAAGTACAGAACCCCAGGGTTCTATATAGAACCCAGAGAAACCCTTTTTTTAAGATTGTATAGAATCTTTTAGGGGTTCCAAATATTTAGCGCTGATAGAACCTTTTAAAGTTCTATATAGAAACTTTTCTTCTAAGAGTGTAGTCTGAGCTACTTTGCTTACCCATTTTTAAATGTACCACAGCTTTACTATGTTTTGGGGCTGTGGGTGACCACACAAACATTGATATATAATGGTATATACATGGTACTCCACGCAATGGATGCCCCGTTAGCTGCTATTTCTTAGGGTCGCTGTAGTAAAGACATATTTGAACGGTCATTAACAACAACAACAAAAAACACTCGCAAATTGACTGCGTCTGCAATCGTAGGTAGCCTATACGCATGTATGGATATTTAAATTTGCAATAGACTTCAGACAAAGTCGTCAGTTAACTCTACACTTAGTCACCATAGTAAAAAAAAATAATAATTATTGTGAGTGACGACAGCATCTGAAATGCTGACCGTTCCAAGATGGCGGACGAGTCGACGATTCTTGTGTAGGCCTACATATCTAGCTCCAAGATAGGCTACTCTAAGAATACAACAAAACAAAACAAAAAATACTGCGTAGTATACTAATACCTTTTGGTATGCGTTGACACCATGGTAAAACCTTAATGGTAAAAACTTTATATATAGTATTTGAAGTACCATGGGTTTTCTATCTGAAACTATAACTGTATCATGGTAAAATCAGTTGTTGTTGTTTTGTTTTTTTTTGTAAAAGATCTTAGGTCTCATTAGAGGTCAGAAAGTCACAGTCAAGTAGACTCTTATTGTTTATAGGTTTTGAGAAACGTGCAGATTTTTAGAGGCGCAGAAGATGCATGTGTGTGTGTGCAATAACACAGAGAGGCCTCTAATGCCGTCACAGGGGAGTTTCCAGAGGGACCGGCCCCTCACAAAATTCATGTCAGTGCTCGAATTTACTGCCAAGCACGCGGACCGCCCCTCCTCCTCCTCCTCTTCATCCCCCTGAGCGCTTTTCTTCTTCTCTTTGCTCTCGCCGCTCAAGTAGCCTGTAACGCAAAAATGCTGTGGGCAAGAGGCGTCAGGGCTTTCGAAACGGTTGGGAAAAGCCCAGGTACCAGTTTTGTGCTCACAATGTCAAGGCAATTAACAATTAATGGGCCTTGGTTATGAACCAGGTGTCACTGGACACAGAACACTGGCTGCCCTGTGAAATATCGTGGTGACAGGTTCTAATGACATGCCATTAACAAACACTTTATCAATCTGAACCTATTAGTATTTGACATACATTCAAAATGAATATCTATGAATCATAGTGTTGTGATATTTCAGACTAGTTGAATAAAACGTATTAATATTGGCTTCTAAATGGTCAATACTGCATTTCAGTGAAACTGCAATTGACATTGTACATTACATCTACTAGTGTTGTTGGTAGTCATAGACATATCAGATGAGCGCGTGAACACAATGGCCAATCAGAGGTGTTTACAATTCCGGTCAACAGCGCTCAGAGCGTCAGATTATTTTAATTTTAGCACCGACTTGGTACCGAAGTAATATGCGCTAATATGCGTATTTTGAGCAACTGAGATGCTTGTGAAGAGCTTATAAATTTTGTAAAGGAGTCCTGTAAACCTGCATCACACACACACAAACAAAGATCTGCTGCGAGGAGACCCAGTTCCGAACTGTGACGGGCAACATTGCGACTTTGACAAGAAAAAAACAGGTATACAATAGAGCATTCTGTCCTTTTTAGGGTCATATCTTGTGAAATCATTTCACATTTTTGGTTCGTTTACCTGTCTTTGGTCCAGAGAGCTCTCGACAGTCTCGATCCGCTTGTTTGATGCACACTAGGGTTCAGATGGCAGTGTTCACACTTATTCAAATAAACAGCAATCGCACCAGGGTTCATTTTAATCCAACCAAGTGTGAACACACCCTCAAGAATAAAGGTTTTGCCATAGAAGAATCATTTTTGGTTCCTCAAAGAAGCTTTTAGTGTACAGTTCTTTAAAAGACCCATTTTCTTTTCTTAGTCTGAATAACATATTAATAATAATCCAGAGAACCTTTCTTCACTATAACCTTTTGTGCAATGGAAAGGTTCTATGGATGATAAAGGTTCCTCAGAATCATAAATAAAGATGCTTTATTTTTAAGAGTGTAGGCATGTCATGTAGAGATATTTTTTATTAACGAAAGACATTTTAATGCGTTACCAATATTTTACCTCTTATTTCAAATCAAATCAGACCAGCACATTTGCAGCACGTCTGCACACCTGCATGGTTTGAATACTCACTTGGTAACCGTCCCTCATTGAAAAACCTGAACTCCACATTGGGGCACACACACAGCAGGGAGAAACCTTGTGCTGTTGACTCTGCAGCCGCAGAACGGTGTGTTTGCCTGCTCGGGTAGGGGTGGAGTGATGAATGTGTGTGCGCACAGGGCCCCAGTCAGGCTGCACTGCTCGGGCAAGACCAAGAAAAATAGTCTCCTGGGAGCACAGAGTGAGAGAGAGAAACGCAGGAAAGCAGAAAAACGGTCTGTGAATTGAGGGAATCTTTCTAACAGCTGGACCTATAACATCGGCCACGTGTTTTGAAGCTTCGGGTGACCCACAAACGCCCCAGGTTCTGTGTTTTTGAAGCTTCAAACGATAATGCATCAGGTCCGCCTATAATCCTGCGTAAACCTCTGGACGAGAACTGGAGGTGGATGAAACATCTTTCCAGAAATGGCCCTCTAAGGTTGATGATGTGGATTAAGGGTTTGGAACAATGGACCTGGGACTAAAAAGAGTTTAAATGTAAAGGAAAAGTGTTATTTCAAATGTCATTCAGGTTTTAAATGCCTCCTTAGAGTAAGGGAACACCCCGCGGAGAGCTAAACACGATGGAGCTTTTGGGAACCCGGAGGCCCTGACAGGTCAGAGTGTCAGCCTGCGTTCAGCATTTAAACAAAGAGAGCTTTTATTCATCTTTTCTCGTGGATCGCAGCCCTGAGGCTGTTGGGTTAAAGCTGGGATTAGGGTGTTGGGGATGATAGTGTTCAGAATGTTTAAAAGCACTGAAATGACTATTAAGCATGATGAACAGTCCAGTGCTCTTAAAAATAAAGGTTCTTAAATGGTTCTTTGGAGCAATTGAGCGTTTTTACTCTAAAGGCTATAATAACTTCTAGACCACCAGATCAAAGATCGGCCTTATTCCCGTAATGCCATGAGCAATATCCCCCTGAATCTCAAAACGCACACCGGCAAGTCTGCAAGGGCATTAGTAAGTGGTTTTGGGTGGTTTCTAGAATGTTGCCAAGTGGTTGTTATGATGCTCTGAATGGTTTATGGGGAATTGCTGTGTGGTTCCTAATGTGTTTTGGGTGATTTCTTTTGATCGGTGTATAAAAAACAGTTCTAAAGGCATTGCATCTAGGGCTGGGTTCACCAATCTCGGTCCTGGAGGGCCACGGTCCCTGCAGAGTTTAGCTCCAACCCTGATCAAACACACCTGAGCAAGCTAATCAAGGTCTTCAGGATCAGTAGAAAGTCACAGGTAGGCATGTTTGATCAGGGTTGGAGCTAAACTCTACAGGGACAGTGGCCCTCCAGGACCGAGATTGGTGAACCCTGATCTAGGGCATTGCATCGAGGGTGGTTGTTAGGGTGTTTTGAGTGGTTTCTAGGATGTTGCTAAGTGCTTGCTTACTGGTCCAAGTCAAAAGTGTCAACCTCCAAATCTCTATAGCCCCATTCACACAGAGATTCCGGAAAATACACGGATACTGTGACCCGGCATTCGTCCGGGGATTGTTTGATTTCGGTTCATTCACACTGCCAGTGATTTGCTGGGATCTGTGAGTGTGTTCACACACAACCCGGAAAGATCCCGGAAAGACACATGACGTCAGGATGAGACGCGTCGAAAATATGTACACGCGCATACCGTTCCACAAAGCTGGGGAACAGTCTCAGCTTCAGTGAGGAGCTCCTGGTCTCTGCTTCGTTCCAGTTTGCAGACATTTGTTCGTCCTTTCTTTGTTGTTGACGAACACAAACTTTCTACTAAGAGCAACAGAGTCGCGCGATGGCACGAGCGTCATCACTATGACACACCCCTTACGGAATTGGTCCTGGCTTTTGTTCACATAGCGCGCTTTCCGGTATCAATCCCGGGTCCTGTTTCCAATTCAGGAAGTAAAGTGACCTGCACATGCGTTGTAGCTGATTATGATGTATTTAGTTAAATAAAACGCCATGTAAGGGATGACATTGTTGATGATTTACTTTGGATACTAGCGAGAGTGAGTCTGCATTGTATTCGCGCATAACGCGTGGATTGAGCCGTCAATAGGAAAACGGCACGTAGACTAAAAAATTGCAAATCGACTAATTTGCATGGTCGATGATATTCTGGTCTCTATAGTGTTCTCCCGTTTTCTCTTTTCTACCAAACTTAAAAACAACACTTAAAGATATGAATTCTGAATAGCTTTATTTTGGATGTTGTGTATGGGCTGTTGTTGCAGAGCAGCATGGTTTGAACACAACGGGCCCTATTTTAACGATCTAAAATGCAAGTGTCAAAGCGCAAGTAACTTTGTGGGCGGATCCCGGCGCTGTTGCTATTTTCCCGGCGGGATAAATGCCTCTTGCGCCTGGCGCAAATCTTAAAGGGGTTGTTCTGGAGTAGCTTCATTATTCATAAGTGTGGTTTGGGCGTAACGGAAATAAACCAATAAGAGCGTCATATCACATTCCCTTTAAGAGCGTGATGAACGAGGTGCGCTTGTTCCATGGCGCAATTCTATTTTAACAGCGCATTTACCAGACGCATTTCACAATTGGTTCACAGCCGAGGAGATCAATGTTCTCGTCAGGGTCGTAAAAGAAAGAGAAGGGACATTGGGGATGGGACAAACCCACCCAAATTAGCTTCGGTTAAACATGCATATAATAACTTGGGTAAATGTGTAAGTTTTATGCCTATTTTTCCCATCATCATGGACACAACAATGATTTCCCTCATGTTTATATATTTTTTTCTTATAATAAGGTATCATTTGCAAAAAGTAAAATGCATCTGTGTAGCTGAGAGAATCATCTACAGTGTATGCGCGTTGTTCACTCTCTGTATTATGGCCAAACAGGCGCACTTAAAATAGCATTATGAACAACGCGCAACGCGCCACTGACTTTAGACCAGTTTTTTTCTGGTCATTCGTGCAATTGTTTTCTGGAACTGCAAAATAGCACTAGGAATTGTTTGCGCCGACACACGCCTCCTTTTTGTGCCAAACCGCCCAGGGAGCGCAAGTTCATTTCCTAGTTTACCGACGTGCGTCTGTGGAGGGAAAAAACACGCTTTGCGTGCGTGCAAAATAGGAATGATAAATGCATCAGTGTATAAAGTCATTTGCGCCGCATGCAAGATAGAGCCCAACAACTTTGAGTTCAAAGTTCTCCTTAAACTCTAACGTGACAATACAAGACGAGCAAGGCCGGAGAGATGAGAGGTTGTTGTGATAGCAAGAGGACGACGGAATACACATCTGCTACCTCTCCCCCTCCTTCTGGCTTGTATTCATCTGAGAGCAGCTGAGATTGCGCCAGTGGCTCCTTCAGACGGCCCACATGACCGTGTTTATAGACGCGGTCTCAAGGTTGCTGCCCCTGACGCACATTCACACACATACTAATCGTAAACGCGCCTGTGCACACACAAACCGCTCGGGGAGCGAGAATAAAACTACACGGGCAAAACCAGAAACGAGATTTTCTCTCCCTCGTGGGATGACTGTAAGGACGACACAAATCTTTTTAAACCGGCGCAGCCCGGAAAGGTCGGCTAACATTCCAGTGGAGTAATTAGATGGCGTGTGCGTGCTCAAGAGCATGAAATTGGAGCGTGTGCTCAGATTTGTCGATAGCCAAATGTGCTTGGACTCTGCGGTTCAAAAAACATTTGACTGGAATCAGTCACCTTTTAGTAAGTTTATTAAACTTTTAAAAAAATCTACACGCATTTATAATTTACAGTCTTTCACTTCCTGGAAAATTAGGAAAAAGTATTGATGACATCATCCTGCACTACACATATTTTCATCCAATCAAGAGCTCTCTTGAATGAGAATGTCCGTCCCCATATTACATATTTATATATAATAAAATAACTCATGCTTCATGGCTGTGATGTAACTTATGTTTATATTCAAAGGAAATAGTCATGAGTGTTTCAAAGTGCCCCGCCCAAACTTCCTGTTTCAACAGGAAGTACATCAACACAGGACATAAAACTGTTGACATCCAAGCATTTTCATGCGTCCTCTATTTAAGAGGTCATATTATAACTAGGGGTGTAACGGTGCATGTATTCGTATTGAACCGTTTCGGTTCGAGGCTTCCGGTTCGGTACGCATACAAACCGAACGATTGCTTGGACCATTTTTCTTGCCGGCAAAATTCGTGCTGACACAACACAACGTTGCGCAACATCCAAATGGCAAGGGTAATGAAAGCAGAACGAAACTGCGCTCCTCGTTATGTGCTTCACGGATCGTTTATCAGTTCGGACCAGCAACATCTGTGCAGCGCGAGCCGATCTCGATCAAGCAACACTGTTACCACACCGCACTAAGAGATCCGGTAAAGAAAACATTTGAATTCGCCACTGAGGTAATAACATCGCTGCGAGATCTAGTGAGATGCATTCACATTTCTCCGTTATTAACCGTAGATCTCTATTAGATCAAACAGCGCTGTCATGGAAACCAGGAGAAACATTGTGCCGTGAATGAACTAGTACTTTACGTCCACAGACCAGCAACATTCACCATGGATTTAATATAGGAACACTAACTGGAACCAGTTTGGCTGGAATGGTGAAATGCTTTCAAGTACTTCACACATCTTTTTACCAGCACTTCAAAATTCAAATATTATATAAATAAATATATATTTAAATGTTATTTTTAATGTGATGACCAAAACATTAGTTGTTCATCCTTCAAAGATGACCCCTATTTATAAACCTGAAAGTTTCAAGATCTAGGAAAACTCACACTTATTTAAAAATATTTTTTCTTTAAACAAATAGGAAATTTCTCTGGCATTTCTTTCTTTTTGCTGTATCGAAAACGTACCGAACCGTGACTTTAAAACCGAGGTACGTACCGAACCGTGATTTTTGTGTACCGTTACACCCCTAATTATAACGGCGTGAATGTCCCTATCCACATGTGTAAGATAATTGTTGAGTGATCTATAATGACGTACAGGTGGATCTTGCAGTGTGCGTGCGTTTGTGGCGAGGCCTGATTTATAACTGCTGCTGGAGGCGTCGCAGCGCTCAGAGAGTTTCCTGCAACCTGAGACTCGAATAGCGTGTGTTCTCTCTCTCTCGCTTTGGCCGCGTGCCCGCGTCCTTGTTCCAGCTCGCCACTGCTCACGCCTTCAAGCCACGGCTGTTGCCAGCGTCTGACTGCACAGACAGATGGCAAGATCACAGTAACCTACCGGAGAGCGCCTACACGATCGAAAATTTCATTGACATGCAACTGACCAACCTGACACAACAGATGAACCAATGGTGTGAGTTTAGGCCAGGGCTATGTTGTTTATCAGTCAATATTTTTGCTATTCAGCTGTTGAATAGCAGCAAAAATTACACACTTCATCTTTAAACACACATATCGTTTTGGTTTTGAGTTTGACAAGTGATAGGAGTTATGAATCCAAAAACGAAAAATGGTTCATAAGAGTCGTTTGTTGGTAAATCGGGAATCAATGGTCGTGCAGGTGCATTGTCCATTTATTGTCTTTCTCTAATCAAACTCAATTCAAACTGAGAGCTGAAACATTTTATTTGCCTTTCTGCTGTGGATAACCGCTGGGGAAAAAAAAAACGTAGGCTTTCAAGAGCCGTTAACAGAAACGAATGCCATGGAAATCGTTCGTTTCCAGTATATTTTCTCCAATTTCGATTCCCAGCCCTTCTCAAACTACAAACCACATCCAAAAATGTCAACCGTATCTCATTCTTTGCGTATTCTCTTATCCTCATATGCGTATCCTTTGTGTATTCCCTAAAAATATCACCATACACACTCACCAGCCCCCCACTTGCTGGCACGCACACACACTCGAGGGCAGCAATATCCTAGCAGAGATCGCGCTGAGCTATTAGAGCGCGCCGCCGAGGCCCCGAGAGACCGGCGCTCTCTGATTTCCTTTCGCAGCGCAGAATAATGCAATCCTTTCAGCCTGCCTCCCTCGCTCGCTCGCACGCTCCCTCTCTCTCTCTCTGAGAGCTGCATGCGGCGCTCTGAAAGGCCCTTCGCAGAATTAATTAGTGTAGAGGTTACCTAATCCGCCAGAGAGCGTTTTTCCTGCCTGCCCTCGAACCAGAAATGTGCGTGTCCACGCCAAACCCCTCTCAGAGATGGGCACAGCATTGACCCTTGGAACACACACACACAAAACCTTCCGACAGCTGCAATAAAGTGGATGCCCAGTCTGCCCCTGGATTAAAACACACCCTTCCCAGCTCTCTGCTTGAGGCTGACAGACATCGTTTACAATGCACTGAATATGCCTACTTATCTAAGAGGTATAGTATACATATAGTTATATTAATGAGTTGTACGTAGCCTTTATATGAACACACCCAGATGACTTCAGTTGAGATTCTGAAGTGTGCATTCCAGTGGACTCTTGAGTCTCAATAAATGACAGGGAACAGCGACCCGGATGTAGTTTTTCTGGACCATATACCAGACCAGTGGTTCTTAACCAGGGGGCCGGGGCCTCAAGATGACTTAAAGCATTAAAATAGGATAAAACAACTAAAAATCAATTATTATTTTTATGATGGATACAACTTTCTAGTTTTTCCAAGCTCTAAATATTTAATTGGGTAGAAATTGTGGGTTGGGTGGCCTTCAAATATTGTTGTGGAAAATAAGGATGTTGTTAGGTGTCCAAAATCACCCATACTTGGTTACCCATTACTTGCGTTTTGGCATATGTTCTATGCATGAGTCTACACTGCACTAGACTGGCCAAGAAGCAAGTATGTAATGGGTAACCAAGTATGGGTGATTTTGGACACCTAAATACATTTTAATTGAGTTTGTGATTTTCCGCAAAAAAACAAGTGTTGAAAATGTGACAAATTTGCAGAGCACATACTTGCAATTGAGAATATAATAAGCATGTCGACAGCTTCAGCTAGACTAGGAAAATGAAAACAAAAAAGTGAAATGTAGCCTACTTCATTTTCATTAGAAATCCACTGCTGTACAATTTTACGAGGAATAAAAAATGTATTATATAATCGATGTCTGAATTGTAAATTAATTTTTCTCATGTTTTATGATTAAGTTATATGTTATGGTTACGTCAAAACGCAAGTACACTACGCTTCCACAAGAGGCACTATAACCGGCAACAGTGTGAACTACGGTTAGTTTTCTCTTTCAAGTTTCTTAGTATCATAGCAGATTAACATTTTGAAGAATCTTGTTTAGCGATATAGTTAAATAGTCGATATTTTGAATACGTCCTATTTTATATTAACTATCTGAGGTTTGTTAGTTCCACAAGAACGCACAATTCAGACTAAATAAATAAAATAAAATATATTAAAAACCTGATCCAATTAAATGTATAACATAATTGCTGTTAAACTCATAACAATTCAAACACAATATTTGTGAATAAAATAATTTATATCAGAAAATAAGAAATAAACAAGTTTCTTGTCAGTCGTCGTCAGTGTTCACGAGGTGTGTGTGTGAGGAGGACGCATCTGTCTCTCTCCGCGCGCTCTGATAGCCGAGTTCCGTCAATGTCACAGCTCTGACTAATAGATAAAGAGCGGATTAACCGTCGTAACACGGAACCCGGGGAAGGGGGAGGGTGTAATTACCAAGCCTAATGTAATTTAATTGTTTTTTAATTAGATGGCCACATTTCTTTCCTGCGGTCCAGCTTCCGCAGCGCTCGCCCGTATGTGGCTCTGTGACACTGTAACAACTGTAGGACTGCGGACAGCTCCTACTATTATGTTACACGCAACATTTGGCACCCCAGAGAGCTATAGAAATGGCCAATAAGTCACTGATATGTTCAGTCATTTCTATTTTCGTGTTTATTTACAAACACAATGTTTATATATATATATATATAATATATATAAATGTAAGAGTCTTAGTCCAGCGCCAACCAGTTTTTTGTGTGATGATGATCCTATATTAGGTTGCATTGTTTTAATAGGCTACGTTAATATTACTGTTTGTCACTGCCCCAGTACTGCACATTGAATTGGCTTAGTGTTTTAGCCTAGCTCTTAACCACAACAACAACAACAAAAAACAGGTCCGGTGTAAACATGTTGACCATGTTATTAATCGCTTCATCAGATTGTGTAAAAAATGATCGTGACCACTTAGAAACGCGAAAAGTAAAAATAAAGTCCTTTGTGTGTAATTAACACCTCTCAAATTCTACCAGTTGAACAATCCCATTCGAAAATAGACCGACCGTCCTATTACCATCCTCTGCCTCACAACAATAATTCACCCAAACAAGAAAAGAAAAACATCACTTGTTTTTGGAAAACAGAAGATTTTTTTTAATTATCTAGCGAGATTTTCCATACAATGATAATGACAGTCCATAGTCACGATTTTGAAGTTGATTTATAACCATATTAGTTGGTGAATATGACGGAAATTACTGAAACATTTGTCAAGATTCTTTGAAACATATTTTGTGGCCCACAGAAGAAACAGCATTTTGGTTTGAGAGCCACAAGGGAGTAAATGACAGCATTATACATTTTGGCTATAGAGGCTGAACGTATATTGATCTAATAAGCAACCCAACATTGATTTTTTTTTATATTTGTCAATAATTATAACGGATAGTAACATTAACCCTGACATTTTAGAATAATCTTGATAATCTCTCAGGTCACCAACACAACACCCAATTCAAACCAACTGAAAAAGTTGGGCACAACATGTAGCCTATATGAACATGATATAAACGTACACGTAGCCCCATTCCTAACACCTAACGTTACCTCAGCGAAGACGATGCTTCATTATTTTGGATTTCATCGAACAATATTGTCTACTCTTCTTTTTTCTTCACCTGGTGTCCAAAAGCACACTTGATGACGTACTGAAAGCTGATTGGCTTGATTTGGTTATACGCAGGAAAAGGCCAATTTCATGTAACCGTCTTCAGCCTCTTAAAGGAGTAGTTCACTTTTAAAAAAACTTTTGCTGATAATTTACTCACCCCCATGTCATCCAAGACGTCCATGTCTTTCTTTCTTCAGTCAAAAAGAAATTAAGGTTTTTGATGAAAATGTTCCAGGATTTTCTCCATATAATGGACTTCATTGGGAACCAAACGGTTCAAAGTCCAAATGAGAGTTTCATTGCAGCTTCAAAGGGCTTTAAAAGACACCAGACGATGAGTAAGGGTCGTATCAAGCGAAACGATCGGTCATTTAAAAAATAAATAAAATTTTAAGTTTTATAAGCACAAATGCTCGCCTTGCTCTGTTCTGTGATGAGCGTTCGTGACTCTCCTGTTCAAACTCGTTCATAAAAATGAACAAATTTTCTTTCGAGTCATGACTCGAAGGGTCCTAGATAAGACCCTTATTCATCGTCTGGTGTCGTTTAAAGCCCTTTGAAGCTTCACTGAAACTCTCATTTGGACCTTGAACCATTTGGTTCCCATTGAAGTCCATTATATGGAGAAAATCCTGGAATGTTTTCATCAAAAACCTTAATTTCTTTTCGACTGAAAAAAGAAAGACATGGATATCTTGGATGACATGGGGGTGAATAAATTATCAGCAAAAGTGTTTTTAAAAGTGAACTACTCCTTTAATGGTCTCGTGGACTTCCTGAACACGCATTGTAGTTTTAGGTTTCAGAAAGGTGCTTGCGAGAGATGCGCATATAGACTTATTTTTTAACAGTCTATGGCATAGTTATATGATCGCTAGGACTTAGGGCTCAAAGTCATTTGAATATCCATTTTGGATTGGTCAGTTTAGTAGGCTAATGAGCAGAGACTTTGTGCCGTTATAAAAATGCTTGTGAATATACATGTAGGCTACTTATGTTATGTTACAAGTCATTTGACTAGTTTGAGCCTCGCTTGCCTCCTCTCCTTTTGGAAAACCATTCCTTTAAAAACAAACAGGAGATTCAAGTTTACAGGGGTTATTAAGACAAAAAAAGAAAGTGTGACAAGTGCATTAAAATTGAGAAACGTTAACCAAGCACATAATGTCTGTATTGCCATCAGACCAATAAAAGCCTCCCTCACTCCTGCCCGAGGCCTCTAATTTCCGGCAACTCTTGATTTCCTGTTTTGTCCAGCAGCTCAGGATGTGGCCGTCTCTCTCCCAGTTGTACGGGGCTTATCTGATGGCAGAAACGTTGCTATGGAATGTAGGCCTTAATCCCTGATTATAGTGATAAACATGGAGGTTTAATAATCTGTTTGGGCATGAATTAATCGGAGGAGCCCTATAATCCCATGCTCAGTTCAGTCTGACAACATGAAACGGCATTCCCAACCCTTTTTTACTTCTGTTATGTGACATTTTTCAGAAAACAAACAAACAAATCAACTAAAGTTTTATACATGATTTTTTAAATAATGTGCAGTAATAAATCAGGGACAACAAGACCAGAAAGTGAATATGGATGATTTTTGTCATATTAACTAAAAATTTAAGAAAACCACAAGATGTACACAATCTTTTATTGCCATTTATTTAAAGGAACTTTTTTTGGTAAAATATAAATACAAATGATAGCGTATGTAATTACAAAGTCCGATCACTTCTCCAAAAACAAAAAACAAAAAAACAACAACACTTCAGAAACAAGTTACTGAAATAGTCAACCCATTATTTACAAGTTCAAGCATGTCTCTGCCTAACAAAGCGTCAGATTAGTATTTTACATTTACTTTAATATTTTACAAAGAAAAGCCACATTAAAATATCTTAATTTCTACTCATAAATAAGTGACTTAGTCAAAGCAACAGCTTGCGTACAGGGTACGAAACAGCTTTGTAGATTAGAGTTTAACACGGGAGACCAAAAAAATCCCACACTGGTTACTGGTCAACACTATAAAAACGTCTACTCCGGTCAAGTGACGAAGTGCGCTAATGAACTCTTGACGAACCGAAGGCGCTTCCGGCCTCTGTAGATCCTCTAACGTTGACATCACGATTAAAACCCCCGATCCAAGCAGATTAGGTATTTACAACATCGTAACTCCAATTATAAAATAAAGACCTGACTAAACAAGACAAAAAAGGCAGCGCATATATATATATTTATTTATATTTATATATATATATTTATATCTATATATAATACACACAAATAAAATACAGTGACTGTATATATACTTATATTCCTATTTAGAAAACATCTCTTTTAAACGAAAGAGATCCTCGTAGCGAGAATGGCTTCATATCTCATAGTTAGCCAGAGATAGCAGTCCAAACCTCAGGTCCGTTCTCTTTCGATTTCTGCAGAATGTACACTATGTACAGGTTTGCATCGTCACCAGGAGAATTAGTATGCGAGCAGGGTGTAAGAGATGTCGAGAAGATCCAAAATCTTCTCGAAGCCAAACAAAAAGATCAGCTGCACAGGGATCGAATTTCGCCTTTGGCAACCAGTCCAGAAGTTCCTTGAAATGTCGAGAACCGCATTGAAATATCCTTTCCCTCTGCATATAGTCCTCCATGGCTCTCTAAGGGTCTGTCCGAGAGTCGAGAGCATGTGCAGAGGCTCACGAGCGAAGTCTGGATGCTGGCTCCCAGCGGTTGTCCAAGCATTCGAGCGATGACCCCAGCAGCGCCACCAGTTCGGCACTGATTTCCACCAGATCCAACAGTTCCTTGCTGTCTGGCAAGAATCCCTCGAGCTCCTCGGGACAGGAGAACAGCTGACTCAGAGACGCCTGCTTGTAGAATTCCGCCTCGGCTATCGTCACTACCTCGATGTGTGTGAATGTGGCGCGAAAAGTTCTGGCAGACATCTTCAGGCGCTTGAGGACATCCGAGAGCAGCAACCAGTTTCTAGGTCTGAGAAAAGGAATGAGAGAAAGATTAATTAGCTAGAAAAAAAGAGCAGGAGCAAGAGCACTACTTCAGAGAAAGGACAAATAGGTTATTTAAATTTTTATTTTTATTTATAGAATACTAAAACTCGATGAAATGATCAGACTGATCTCATGAAATGGCGATTCGCCAATTCGTACTTCCATTTTTGGCGTGCTATCAACACGCATAATTGCTTTTCAGCGTGTTTATGAACGCTGTTGACTTAACGTTACATTACTGTATAAATATATGATCTACCCCAAACCCGTCCCTAAACCTACCAGTCACTGGGGTTTAATACCGTTTATAAGTCTTCCCCTACCATCCTAGGAAAAAAATTTCGCTCCCCAGATGTAGATGTAAATTTTGCTTCGTTTCTCTCGGACATTTAACGGTGTAGCCATACACACGGATAGCTCAAAATGCGTATAGATAACACGACACTTGACTTGAAAGTGGCGTGTATGTTTACGCAAAAGTCATGCTGGCATGTTGAAATTATGCACAAAGTAGGCGCAAACTCGCATTGTCAAGGTTTTCACCCTAACATTGTGGCGGAAAGTTTGTGCCACTTTAGAGAATGGAAAAAAATCAGATTTTATTTTTATGTTTGGACCTTTTTTTATTGAAAGCATGCTAGAAAGAAGAGATTTAAATGATGCGCTAAGTCTGAACATCCAGCGTCAAGGTTAATGCAAGCATTGTGTTGGCTATTTTGGCGCCACTTCAGTGAAAAGAAATAAAATCGTTTTTATTGTATGTTTTAGCCTTTTTTATTTATAGGATATTGCAAACAGATGAAATGATGTGCAAAGTATGTGCGAACTTCAAGGTTTTCACGGTAGCATTACGATGGCTAGTTAGTGGTACTTCAGAGAATGGAAAGAATCATTTTGTTTTATGTTTTAGCTTTTTTATTCAATGCATACTAAGGGTACGTTTACACAACAACGATATGCTTAAAACGGATCGGATCCACGAAAACGACTAAAGCACTGTTTTCTGCTGTGTCAGGCCATTAAATGGCAATGAAACACTATTGACTGAACAAACAATACACCTGTGCATGACATCATCATCTTCAGAGATTCCATTTGTTGTTGTTTTTTGCGTTTTTCGGCGCCCAAAACAACGTTGTCGTGTAAACGAACGGCTAAAACGCATGAAAAGCTACACATTTATTTTCAGGTATTATTTTAGTTTTTAAACTTCATCAAAAGTATACTGAAAATATTATTTTACATAATGTTCAAAGTAGGCGTGAACTTAGAGTGTACACGTGAGCGCCAAGGCTGAATGTGTCAGAGCACATGCACAAAGTTAGAAACACCAAACGGAAGACACAAAAAAGTATGTGCACATACACCTTGTCAAGCACTCGCCTCTGCGCAGACACACATTCACATAATTAGACAAAATTACACAAAGATTCTCAAGGCCTTCGCTCGCCTAGAAACACAATGGGCTACACACACACACACACACACAAAGACCATAGGCCGTGCCTGTCAGACGCGCACACACATACACAGCGGGGAAAGCAGTAACAGGCAGCGCTCAATCGATGGCACTTGAGGCGGTCTGTGGCTCTTGCGGAGCGCTGAATGGAGTGGGAGAGGGAAAAGAGAGAGAGGGAGAGAGGGCAAGCGAGAGGGGGGAGGAAATGTGAGGAGAGCAGAAAGCCATTAATACTGCATCAGCCAGCCGCGCCGAGCGAAAGAGCGAGCGAACGAGGGCGAATGAGAATGGGGGAGGGGGAGGCCAGAGACAAGCGCAGACTGAAGATTATACACAACAGTGAGCGCGGCAGCTGAGCCTGGGAGCGAGACAGCAAGCGAGCGGGCGAGCGAGGGAGGAAGGGAGGGGTGGTGAGAGAGAGAGAGAGCGGAGTGCGGTAACGGCAGAGCGAGAGCCTGTGTGGGAGGTAATTAGCTGTGTCTGTTTAGCAGCGTGTCACTAGACTGTCTCTCTCTCTCTCTCTCTCGTGCGTGCTTTTGCTGTCCTCGCTCTGTTTAAGTGCGACGGGCCTCACGTCTCCGCTAACGCTAGACTAACGTCAGTCTCCGTGCTCCGAAGTGGTGCGCTTTTAAGTGAAACACCTGTCATCCAGGTCAAAGCCAACTCAACTATTACGCAACCAATAATCGTCTAGTCACGATCAGATTTTGACGAAACATCTCTATCGATGAATTGCAAGAATCCCACAGTGTCGGCCCAGCTCAGGCTCACATCTGGTAAGCGTTGAATCCACATGTACCAGATGTGGCCCGGATCTGGGTCGATACTATGTTACTGTCAGGGACGGCTTTGCACATTCAATGATCATCTAATGCAGTGTTTCCCAACCTATAACAGAATTCCACATTTCCAATATTTGGCCATTTTCAGTATTCTAACCTGATCAATGATGTACACTTTCCCACTATCTATTACATTAGAAGAACTGTTTTTGTGCTAAATAAAAGTAGTTGTAGACAAATATCAGTCAAGATAGAGGTTTAAGGCTCTTACCCCTGTGAGAGAGACACCTGGATGTTATAGCACGGCAACAGCGGTCGATCGGAGAACTCGAATTCGAAAACTTCTCTCTGTTCGTCCTCGTCTTCGCCGGCTCCAGGTGGGTTGGCCAAGATATCGTAACCAGACGAGTCATCAGCAGCCTCTGTAAAGTAAGAGAGACAAGGTGTGAATTATGGAATGACACAAACTCTTGCGAGTGTTAATGAGAGGTACGAATAGATTACACTCCCATGATATCCCTTTAAAATTCCCTTCCCGCCCTCCCTCTCCCTGTCGGATTCACGCCGGGACATGCTTTTGATGCGTCGCTCTCTGAACGCGTTCTCCTATTTGCTCTCTCTTCCATTAAGCGGCACTGCGGGAAGAGCCGCATGTGCAGCCACTTCACTCATTTGTGCACGCCAGTGGCACAGCGTACGGCTCGGAGCGAAACAGGCGCCTCTACCCCTTTCTGTTACGCTTTGGGTTTTTCCGAGGCGGCGCAGAGCTCCCAAAAATAGCCGCGCAGCTCCCTTCCACACCTCCCCTTCTCTCCCGGCTTTGTTATTCCAGGAATCCAAGGGAAAATGTGCAGTAGCAGTGGGTTTGTTTTTGGCCAGCTGGAGATGGGCCCGCTCACACACACAGCGCGATCTGCTGATATATGGCAGCCAGGGGAACTCTCGCTACGCAGCTAGAATTCATTTAAAAAAAGAGCAATAAAAAAATGCCGCCATCTATTTTTGCCCCCATGGTGCCGACCCCACCACCCAGCGCATGGGGATTTTTATATAAATTCTTTCAAGCGAACATCAGAGAGGGAGATGCGCACATGGCGGCTGTTTTTTCAATTTTAGATCAATGACCGTCTACAAACATTGATGATTCACACAGAGATTTACCTTCAGGTGTTTACCAGTCTCTGTCTGTCTGTCTATCTGCATGATTCTTTTCTTTTTTTCCATTGTTTCTTAGTGTGGGAGTGTGCGAATGTGTGTGTTCGAGTGTGAAAGTGGTACTCACCGCACACTGCGCTGCCGTAAAACTCCCAGTACACACCAGGGTCATCGTCCACTCTGCCCTGCAGGTCGGCAAAGTAATCTAGAGTGAGAAAGAGAGAGCGAGACCATTAGTGATGTAAACAGGAAGCTGCTAATACAGAAATCTTGGCAGATACTGACAGCTGATTTTTTTTTTCCCCCACCACATAATAGACAAAAACCATTATGGTTTTGGATATGCGCAAGTAGTATAGATTTATAATATTAGCAATCTAAAATTCAAGTTAATATTAGCATAAGCGGACGCATGAACCTTTTTGCTCAGCAGCCATTTTGGCTACTGCTTTTCCAAAGCTCCTAGCCACTCAGGATTTTCACTGGCCACAATTTTGATATAGATAACATAGGAAAAAACTGCCATATAGATCATTTTAATATGATGTGATAATTTGGCTGCAGTTAATTTAAGCTGCTGTCACTTTAAGACCTGATGCACAGATCCATTATACTGGTACGTTTTTTATCAACTCTTTATGATCACTTAAAATAAACATGCATGATGTGTTTACATGAATAATCCCCAAAGATCGGCATTTTGACATTATTTTGAGACCAATAAGCAGCGAAAAAGAACTCAATATAGTAGCTTCAGATGTAGAATTCATGCTAAACAGCCAACGAATATATATATATATATATATATATATATGATTAAAATATATTTAAATTAATCGAAAAATACAATTGACACATGATAAATATTTAAATATTGTAAAACGAAGTAGCACGAAATGCAGTTCATTTAAAAGAATTGCTAAGATTAAAAAAGTGGATGTTTAAATAAATAAACCTAAATCAAATATCATTAAATAAACTACATTTACCAAACAACGAAACAAATAGGCAGTAGACAAAAGTACTACTATTCGGCAGATACAATATGAATACTGATACTGATACAGTTACTGATACCATGCAAATGCTAAACAGATCACATTGAGCAAGCAACTATGACAATTTCCTCCTATAGAATGCAGAGACTTTGAGCGTGCAACCACATAACGTTTGCAGAATGTCAGATTCCACTTGGCACGGCGAAGCACAGCCAGCGGTGACGGGAGCCGCGTTTGCCAGCGCAGCCATTAACAATTCCACCCAGAGAAAGAGCGAGAGAGGGCGGTTGATTAGAAGGCTCCCACAGAGGGAAAACAAATTTGGGGAGGGTCTTTAAATCAGTGCCGCAGACAGCAGAACGGGACAAGCCTGCTGATTTACACACACACACACACACACACAATATTCTGCTCTGCGCTTCCAGGCCGAGTTCTTTCCTGCCTCACGAACTCATGCATAATCAAACACACACGCAGCCAGTCAGTGTGAACCTCCGCCATGTGACTGAGCTGCCCTTTAACTGGCAGCCCTGAAGCTAATCCACACACACACACACACACACACACACACGTACATATTAAGACGGCTTTGGAGGTGAACTTGCGACTGCAGTCAAGAACAAATGGCGGCTGTGTACAAATTGCTTCGCAATGCCCTCTAGTTCAGCTTGAAACTTTCAGACCATTAATCAAGCCATGCCTCAAAAACCCTGACCAGTGTCACTGAAAGAGAGAGAGAGACCGTCACAGTGCAGCTGTGCTCAGGCGAGAGGGGTCAGTGTTAACACAAACACAGGAAAGGCCGTCTCGCTAAATGCCACGTCTCCTGCGATGCCATCTTCACATGCACCCGGAGCACAGCTTGTCTCTTTCCATGTGAACGTCTAACCTTGAGCATTAAAACTTTACCTCCCTACACAACGGGCAACGAAAGGCGCAATGACAAGGTCAACGCTCCATTAACAATAAAATCTGATGGTATAAACAACTCTTTAAAAGAACAATTATTCTCAACTTTAAAAGCGAAAGTAACATGTTTAGCCTATAGCATTAAATTCGAAGCATTTAATATGAAACCAAACAATGCAATTTCTTTGATTGTTCGAGTGGCTTGACATCAGAGCAATGTTCCAACCAATGGCAAGTTAGGGAAGGGATTTGTCCGACCAATGGTGGAGTGTTTGCTATGACGACAAGTTTCAATTCTGTCTGGATCTGCTAGTAGTGCAGAAATGACACATTGTAGCTTTAAATATAATTCATGCAAGATCAAGCTTTCTAAAACTTGAATTTCTTTAAATCACACCGCACTTTCCCCCAAAAGTCGCAGATACACAAATAAAGTCTCCCATCAAGCTTCCGGGTGTTTTCTTGAAACGAAGAATGTACTTTGATTGGATTTACAAAGCTCTTAAACTTCAAGCAACCACCAGTGGGGAAAACAACACGTCAAGCCGGTTAAAATCAAGGGGTCAAAATGATGTCAAAAGCTTTTTTTGTTCTAAATCCATAAAAATGATACTCCATTTTAATCTTAGATGGCTGTATGGATCCAGATTAGGACCAGATTATGGTTCCAAATATTGTTGCGCGAGACAAGCCCCACACACCCTTCAAAAGACACGGCACACAAGACCGAATAAAGACGCGCGCACGGACAAACACACACATACACATAATCTCCTTTCAGGGAAAGCTGATTTGCAGGAGCTAAAGGCTTCTCCTCCGCTCCAGCTGTTGCTTAGTAACCAGATAGCCAAGCGGAGCTGAACCCTCCGCTCCTACAGGAGGGAAATTCTGGGAATAGAGGTGGAAGAGAGGAACAACGCTCTCTTACCAGACAAAAAACACTCCATTATGTCGCTGTGGGTCATCTTTAGCAAACCACGGCCCGAGTAGGTGGCTAATGTCGGATCGGCGCCATATGACAGCAACAGTCGGACCACATCTAGATGATCGTTTTCCACAGCATCATGGAGAGGCCTGTTAGAAGACAGATCAGATAATTTACTTCACAAACAAATAACCACAACAATACATTTATAATGCAATTCATCTAATTTATCCATCAGAATTTGATGGGATCATGGCAAGTAGAAAAGTAGAATATATAATAATATATATAATGTTCACTGGCAAATTGTTTATTATTAAAAATTCATTGTCTTTTAAACATAATCCACCTGCTGATGGCTTTAAATTCCAAAAATGTATTTACCAAAACTTCATTTTTCAGTTTCACTTTCTTAAGTGAGATTTTTTTTTTTTTTTCCTTAAATAGTTCAGTTACTTCACTTGTCCATAATTACCTTAATTTTATCAGCTGGCACTGCCCAATAAAACAGTCATTAAAACCTGTCACTGTCATTCATCTTTCCGTCAGGAATCGGAACGCTAAATGAAATTGGATTTTTAAGTGTATGGCGAAGACAGGGATCTCACACGCCTAATCTGCTCTTCTTGCGGTAATTATCCAAGCTAAGATTCTCGGCCTCTTCTGTTGTTGTAAAGCCATTATTACCAAACATATAATTACTGACATTGAGTGTGCGCGCGTCAGCACATGTGCGCATGTGTAATTACCAGCGCTGCATCGGCACACACATTCTCAGGAAGTCATGGAAACCAATCCAGCATTGTTTCGCCTAATTTATGTAGGTGACATCACGCATGCGTTTACCTGGTGCCGTCCTGTGCGCTGCAGTTGATGTCGGCCCCGTGCTCCAGTAAGTGCTGTACGATGGAGAGCCAGCCACGGGAACAGGCCTCGTGGAGCGCGCAGTAACCCGCATTATCCCGATGATTCACGTCACACACTTTATTCTCCAGACAGTACAAAACCACCTCCTACAGCGAGAGAGAGACAGAGACAGAAGACGAGTGGTTACTATGGTGCAGCGAGGAATGAAATTCATTAAACACCATTAAAGAGCGTAGAGACAGAGAGAGAGACAGGCTGAGAGCAGACAGACAGTTCTTGCCCAAAGCTGATTATTGATGTGTGAGGTATCAGGGGTTTTACAGGCGAATCCTGCCCCAAGCCTGCTGTTCACTTTCTATACGAGACGCCTGAGACGGCACTATGTGTGTGTGTCTACAAGCAGCAGCAGTGTAGGAGCGACTTGAAAGGTGGGGGAAAACGTGAGCGGTGCTTGCCCGTGCAAAACCGGCTGCCGGGATGTTTGTGTTGGCAACACTTTTTTCCATATTTTCACACCTCCTAGATATTTTAGTGCCTAAAAATGTCTGGGACTCCCGAGGTCCCTCCGGGGAGACCTCTGCACACCAACCCAAGCCAAAAGAGCCCAACAACATGCTAAGGGTGTTGATATGCAGTTGCTAAGGTGTTTTGATTTTTGGTTAGAATGTTGCCATGCAGTTCCTGAGCAGTCGTTAGCATGTTACTATGTGGTTGCTAGGGTGTTCTGGGCTGGCACAATTTCTAGAACCTAGAATTCTATGATTTGGGATGCAGTTTTTGCATAAGTTTGGTTTATAAAAGAAGTAGGCCTAATACCATAGCATTACGGAGGTTTCCGCAATTTATATTGGCATTGCAGCTGATATCAATATGATCGTCCCATTTGTGCTTCCCGCCATTGGCATATACACTGATTAAAAACATTGTCTGGAAGAGGGCAGAATTACAGAGAGCCCTCGTGGAATTAATTGGAGAGTTCTTCCGCAAGCTCGGATTTAAAGGAACTCCCTCATCCATCACTGCGAGCCTCATGCATGGTGGCAACAAAAACAAGCAAGCACACACACACACACACACACACACAGATGGGCTGGAGAGGGGAGGGCTGGTGTCCGCTCGGCGCTCAGACGAATGAGGGCATTAGGATTCAGGAGGCGTAGCGCTCGCACTTCAACTCTGGCAGCTTCTCAGAGAGCACATTCAACCCCTCCCTCGACAGAGTCGCACAGTGGTACGACCTGCCCCACGCTGCTGCCAGCAGCTCTGCCTCGCGCTTCCCGCCGGCTCCGTATCCAGGATACGGCATGCCGCCGGCATGACTGAAAAAAAGCCCAAGCCGTTAGCAGGGGCGCCGAGCCGTTAACGAGCCCAAACGGGAAGCTCTCGCTCCAGCGCGGATGTTCGCTTCCATCAGCCTGGAGAGGTGGACCAAAACACATGGAAGGTAAAACACACACACCCCAACCACGCTCAATTACTGAAAGCGAGCCGCGGTTCAGGAGAGAATTTCTCTATTTCCGTTTATGTTTCCATCGCCTCATTCCCTTTCCAGCGAAGTCTTTCTCTCTCTCCCGCCTCAGGGAGTTCCTCAGTGTTTGCAGGCAGGAGAGCTGAGTGTTACATTAAACAGACAATAAAGCTGTGTTACACGCAGCCTAGCGAGAAAAAGATTTGTCGTGAGAACTGCACTTTGCTGTGGCGTTTCCTCCCCCGTTGTCCCCTGCAAAAACGACTCCCAGCTAACAACTGCAATCAATGCATCACTCAAGAGACTTAACCCCTTCGCAACGGCAATCCCACAAAACAAGACGCCAGGACAGCTCGGGACTGAACCCAAAGTACAACCATTTCACCACAACCTCAAAGCCAAGTCAACCCAACCCACATCATAAAAAAATAAAAGAGCAAGAACTACCGCTCGCTTTGGGAGAAAGAGAGACGCTCAGACAGGAAAGAGAAGGGGAAGCTTTACAGGGCAGACCTGAACTGAAACCAGTCTGGGTCACTGCTAGGCTCTAGTCAAATTATGATCCTGGCTGATAGAAGTTGGAGACCGTTTATAAAGAGTTTGAAACTCTGAGACAGTTGATAAACTGTTATAGAATTGAGGCAGCTTTGCGTGGATTGTTTTTCAGAGTCTAATGTGTAGCGGCTTCTTAATGATCCTCTGGCTACGCACAGTGCTGACGAATGTTCTAATTTTACACGCAACTCAGGAAAAAACAGCCTTCAGACTGAGCAGGCGTCACGTTGCATTGGAAAGTGAGCGGCTAGGGAGCGAGACAGACAAAAAAAAGACGACAAGAAAGGGCAGGATATGCAGAGGGGGGAGATGGAGCGTCGAAACTCCCTCAGCGTGGTTTTAAATGAGAGAGCCATCATGGCTGGAATGGGAGTTGTGATAACAGAGGGGAAAGGGTTGAGGTGGCCTCCGCAGAAGAAGTACATCATTAACGGATCGGGAATTTCCCTGACAGCCGGCCAGGACGGCACTGAACGTGGGGACGAGTGTGAATGCGTACATGCGCGAACATGCGATATCGTCTTGCTCAGCCAGACCTCTGACTAAACGGCAGATTGCAAACCACAGTTTGTTTTTACATGCCGTTTAAGGGTGGGTTTACCTGAGATAGATTCTACCACAATAACAGGGCACACAACTCTTAAAGACAATTCGTCAAATCCAGTGACTAGTTCTTCCAGAAAAGTGATAGCTACTATAAACCCAGCAGGCTGACTGATTTGAAAAATCCCTGTGTGCCTTTAGTCTCGGAAGTTGCATAAAGTCAGCCAATCAGTTTAGCACTCGCCAAATCAGGAAAATGCTTTCCAGTTTTGTGTGAAATATGCATCAGACAGATTTTGTGCGGTCCGATGGCGTCTGTGGCCGAGACTGCAAAATATAACTGCTGTCGCTCTGAGAGTTGAAGGTCTATATCCTGCCATTTGCTCAGGCTTAGCAGACAGTGACAAAACAGGGTGCGACACACGCCTCACTGACCCTATGAACACACACTTTCTGCTGCAACTGCAAACATTCCTCACACGTGAACATAGTTTAAACACACGTAGTACATTTCTATTTTTATCCAGTCAATAAGTGTCTAAAACATAATTGACTTTCATTGTATGAGGATTTTTTCTCTCTCCAAATTTAAATAAGTAAATAAATGTTGAAAGGACTCTTTTTTTTTTAGGTGAGCTGTCCCTTTAAATAAACGTGATGAAATACCACCGTTACTCAATCAGGAAAACATTCCCTGTTTTTTTTAATTCTATAATATGCAAATTTAAAATAATCTGAGAGGGAATTTAGATCAGATTAAGTTGCAGAGAATGCATTCCACAGGGTTATTTCAGGTCACAGGCTGTGTTTTGCGGTCAACGTCTAGATCAAAAGACCCTTAGCACGCGGTCTTGAACGGACACATCCTGGCCAGCGGACACGCTCACGCAGTCAAACTGTGGAAAACACGCAGGTTTTTCCACTCGCGCTTGCTTGATGCAAGCCAAAATGACTCAATCACACACGTACAGAGAACCGCTTGAAGGCGCCCAGGAGTTTCATCAAGCCAAGAATGGTTTGTTTTGAAGGTGCGTGCCCATGAGAAAATGGAACCGAGAGCGCGCGCAAAACTACGTGCCTTTTGCATGTTTACTGCTGTTGCGCTGGGACTAAGATGGAGTGCCACGTTTAAGTGTGAACTCTCGTTCTCTCGCGCTCTGAGACACACACACACACACAAACGAGCAGCTGCCGCGGTCTGTGTTGAAAGGTTCGGCCGAGCAGTCATGTCATATTTCCGAGCTCTGGCAGCGCCGCGGAGCTGCTCGTGGCTTAACACACACACACACAAACAGAGCGCGCTGGCAGCTCAGTGCTCTGCTCGCGGCTTATCTCTCACACACAAACACACACACAGAGAGAGAGAGCGGCTTCCTGTCTGAGGCAGGAGAGCAGGAGGGGGAACGGAACGAACGAGGACTAGAAAAACAAGCCGCTGTCGACTGACAGAAAAAAACACACACGCGGACGGAAGTGGGTCTGTCCCCCACATGCTATGGGCCGACGGGAGGGTGTAGGGGAGGGTGTAAGAGGAGAGAGAGAGAGAGAGAGTATGAGGAATACGGGGTGGGAAAGATTACATTTTATCTCGCTTCCTCTGACACACACACCGCACGGATCGGCCACCGTATCTGTGGCGCACGCACAGCCCCGCGAGAACAGCCGCCTTTAACCGATGTCACCAGGCGCATTTATAAAGCCATTAGAGCAGAATTAGACCCCGAGCGCCAGCGGGGAAAATCACAAAGCCCTCAGACTCAGCGGTAACGAGAGCCCACGCTCTCGACAAGCGTTCGAGAAAATCCACCGCTAGCGGAACACTAGCGCTCTGCAATCTGGGGGGAACATTCAGCTGGTAAAAAAAAGAATATAAATATGAATGTTTTTAAAATAGTTGAGCTATTCGTATACAGTGTAGCTATTCGTGAAAAAAAAAATGTTTATATTAGTTCAACGTTAGTTTAGCTAGTAACAAAGAACAGTTTAGCTATTCGCAAATGAAATGCTAGCTTTTCCGACTAGAATAAATGTAGGCTATAGGGAAGGACTTGCTATGCTGTCGTGTGAGTGACAGTTTTCCCCGCCCTCGTGCCAGTAAGTACGTCATCAGAGAAGAGATGTTTTTGCAAAGGGAGAGGCCAAGTTATTTTAAATAAAGCTTATGAGTGCACATTAACTAAATAATGAACTAAAAAAAAGAATGATGTGCACGAACAAATCATTAACAAATAGCCTACTGTAATATTATTTTAAAAATATATATAGAAACTGTCAATTTTAATTTCATGTTGTTGTGTAATTGTACAGACAGCTTTACTGAAAAATAATTTAGCTGTATAAAAACAACGTTTAGCTATTCGTAAACAATAGATATTAGAACACAATTAGTTTATCTATTAGTAAAGAAAACCATGTGTAAAAATCTCAAATTTGTCTGTAAAATCAACAACAAAATGCCAATTCTTCCTTTTCTGTGAGAATTAACAACCTTTTTTTGTGGTCAGAATAGCAGAAAAACCTCCCTCTCTTTCCGTGGGCCTAATGGCGGGCGTTGGTTTGGGCGACGAGAGATTGGGAGGTGTGCGGAACGGACGGCTAATGGCTTAAAACAGCGCGTGTTTAGCACCTCCAGCCGAATGATTAATTAACGTGGAGATTACGGAGAGCACTTGTCAGATCGCTGATTGGACCTTAATGGCAAAGAGCCATTCTGCCTGAGAGCAGAATTACCGACAGAGTCTAGCAACCGCAGCAGAATCAGACAGAGAGAGAGAGAGAGATTGATAGGGCTCTTTCACACATACACACACACACACACACATAACGATAGGTTTCAATCAGCACACAAAGGCCAGTTTTGTCTGAGTCATAAAAGAGGGAGGCAACAACCAAACACAAGTGTAAATAAGCAGCATCGTAACACAAGCGAGACGTCAGCACTGGCGGAGTGTAATGAAAGAGTGTGTGTGTTGCAGTAAAACTCTTGGCGTGAGAGAAGAAATGCAAACAAGAGATGTAGGGGGATGGGAACTGCAAACGTATGTGTGTGTGTGAGGATGTGTGTGTCAGTGTGCGGCCACTTCAAGCACACAAAACAAAAAATGGAAGGAATGGAACACAACGGAACGTGGCATCCCTAGTTGTGAGAAAACAAACCACAGACACATGTGGATGCGTGTTATAGGCAGAACGAGAGAAAAGATGAAAGCGGCAAATGGGAAAAACAGGAAAAAGACCAAGCGTAAAACTAGCTTGATGATTCCGACACCACACAAGCGTGTTCTATTCTGGAACAGCACCACTGTCTCGGTGATAAAAATGCTCCGTAAAATGCAATAAGAAACTTTCCCTTTCAGTGGAATTCAAGGCACCGCTGCGGAGCGAGAGGGGGGGGGGCTGGGGAAGGAGAGAAATCATGCGCTCGCAGCAGTAATCGCTCATTTCCTGTTCTCCGTGCCAGTCCTTTCAGACGCACTGCCGGAACTAATCCAGCTCCCCATTAATCTGCACAAATTGGACACGGAACGCCGCGCCATTCCAGAACCCGCGGAACCACCGTATTCCAGAACTGTGGAATACAACTGAATTCCAGAACAGCAGGGAATCTACTAACGGACGAGACTAATGCATGTCCGGTTGCATTAAAAAAATACTGTTGCGGAGATATAAAACTTTATTATATTTAAAGGCAAGAAAGCTGAATTTTAATAAAATTACAAGTCGCTAGTCTCATTACCCATAATTGATCAGTGTAAGGTATTTTAAGGAGAATGTTTGTTTTTGTAATCTTCAATCAAAAATGTATTATTAATCAAATTAAAACCCAAAGAATGTTCAACTATTTCTTATAAAAAAAAAAAATCAAATGCGGTTTCATGTTGTCTTTAAAAATGCTGCAGTGTTACAAAAATATCAAACACTACCAACATTTATTAAACTCAAAAAGGCTGACTACAAGATCAGAGATGGCGTGCAAAGGGTTAAGGTTCTCCAGTTCGACAGAGGGAAGAGCAAGGACAAGCGCGCCTGTGAAAGCACGGGAATGAATGTGAGCGAGAAAGGTTTGAGTGGGAGTGCAAAAGCCGAAAGGAGAACGGGATGAGACAGCGCGTATGTGTGTGTGTGTGTGTGTGTGTGGAAGCGAGAGGCAGCGTCGCAAGAAGGGGGAAAAAAGTGTGTGTGCGCACACCAAGCGATCGCTCTGTGCCTGTCAGGGGCTCTCGCATGTCAGACTCAGTCTCACGCAGAAATAATGAGATGCGAAGAGAGCGGGAGAGGGCAGAGAGAGAGAGAGTCGCACACACGCGCAAATACACGCTTACCTCATATCCCAGCCGCGCTGCTCGCTGTAGTAGAGTCTCGCCTGCGTTCTTGTTGACGATGAGTCTGCGTGCTTCGGGCGGCATGGGCCTGCTGACTGGTGGCTCCGCTGACACTGGAGGTGTGGGGGCGACCGGAGGTACTGGTGCATCCGGAACGGCGCATGGAGGGGTTGGGGGTGCCGCGGGCTGGTAGGCAGGAGAAGGGGGGCATGGTTTGACCGGGGAAGTTTCGTAATCGGAAAGAGATGCTGGCCGCTTCTGAGCGGAATGCTTCACCACCTGGAGGGAGGGAATAAAAATGCATCACTTTAACATTTATGACAGATCGCAACACCATCGCAAGGCCTCGGATTTCACACACAGGCGTTGAAAGTCACAGTATGTGGCGCCACAAACACGTTAAGGCGGACGCTCTGTACAAAGAGAGAGAGGACAAAGGAGTGACAGAGCTACAATCACTTGGTGCCAAGAGACAGGCGAGATGGAGCGCTAATTAATCACAGCGACAAGTTCATAGTCGGCACTGCGGCAGAATCGGCGAGAGATTAAAATTGGAAAATCGTTTAAAAATTTTGCTGTGAAAATTGACAAATGTGAAGTTACTATGGAAGTTTGTTTCCACCATGGAATAAAAAAAAATTAAAAGATAATTTTTTCCTCACAATTGTAAGATATAAATTCGCAATTCTGACTTTTTTTTTCTCTCGCAATTCTTTCTTCATAACTTGGAATTCTGACATTTTTCTCGCAAGTCTTACATCTTTACTCAAAATTAGAAATTCTGACTTTTCTCGCAACTGAGATATAAACTCGCAATTGCGAGCTATAAAGTCCAGTTCTGAGGGAAAAGACTTATCTCACAATTCTGTCTTTATAACTCGCAATTCTGACATTTTTACGCAAGTCTAACATCTTTTCTCAAAATTTTAAATTCTGACTTTTTTCGCAACTGATAAACTCTTAATTGCGAGCTATAAAGTCCAATTCTGAGGAAAAAGACTTTATCTCAATATTCTGTCTTTATAACTCGCAATTCTGACATTTTTCTAGCAAGTCTTACATCTTTTCTCAAAATTCGAAATTCTAACTTTTCTCGCAACTGAGATATAAACTCGCAATTGCGAGCTATAAAGTCCAGTTCTGAGGGAAAAGACTTCTCACAATTCTGTCTTTATAACTCACAATTCTGACATTTTTACGCAAGTCTTACATCTTTTCTCAAAATTTTAAATTCGGACTTTTTTCGCAACTGAGATATAAACTCGCAATTGCGAGCTATAAAGTCCAGTTCTGAGGGAAAAGACTTCTCACAATTCTGTCTTTATAACTCGCAATTCTGACATTTTTACGCAAGTCTTACATCTTTTCTCAAAATTTTAAATTCTGACTTTTTTCGCAACTGATAAACTCTTAATTGCGAGCTATAAAGTCCAATTCTGAGGAAAAAGACTTTATCTCAATATTCTGTCTTTATAACTCGCAATTCTGACATTTTTCTAGCAAGTCTTACATCTTTTCTCAAAATTCGAAATTCTAACTTTTCTCGCAACTGAGATATAAACTCGCAATTGCGAGCTATAAAGTCCAGTTCTGAGGGAAAAGACTTCTCACAATTCTGTCTTTATAACTCACAATTCTGACATTTTTACGCAAGTCTTGCATCTTTTCTCAAAATTTTAAATTCGGACTTTTTTCGCAACTGATAAACTTGCAATTGCGAGCTATAAAGTCCAGTTCTGAGGAAAAAGACTTTATCTCAATATTCTGTCTTTATAACTCGCAATTCTGACATTTTTCTAGCAAGTCTTACATCTTTTCTCAAAATTCGAAATTCTAACTTTTCTCGCAACTGAGATATAAACTTGCAATTGTGAGCTATAACGTCAAATTCTGAGGGAACATTCTGTCTTTATAACTCGCAATTCTGACATTTTTTTTCTCGCAAGTCTTACATCTTTTCTCAAAATTCGAAATTCGGACTTTTCTCGCAACTGAGACATAAACTCGCAATTGCGAGCTATAAAGTCCAATTCTGAGGGAAAAAACTTTATATCTCACAATTCTGTGTTCATAACTCGAAATTCTGAGGAAAAGTACTTCCATAAGTAACTATTCCCACATAGTTGGATGATTTTTTTTAGCAGTAGTGGAAAACTTAGCCCAGCGACAGTGCAGGAAACAGTGTTTCCCACCATAAACCAAGAACAAAAGTGTGACTGTCAACAAAGGTTTCTCACTCACACACCCCACATGGTCAGCAAGGTTATTTTTGGCCTGCAGTTAAATGTGCCGAGACTATTTACACAACTACAAATTCCCCATAAACACATTTTTAACAGAACAACGTGCATCTACTGTGAACATTTCTGTTTTCTCTTGCGAGCTGGAAAGCTGCAGACGCCGATCCGTCAACGATCGTGTTCCCCGGCAGGGAAAGTTAAACAGGAAACAACGGAAGACTTTGGCTCTCTCCCACTCCCTTTATCTCTCCCACCTTCCGCGTGCGAGTTCTCTATCTGTGGAGCGCAGTAGGGCAGCGGATGAGTGCGTATGTGTGTGTGTGTGTAGGCCGCAAGTTCATGCGAGCAGACTGAAGGTCGGGAAAAGGGGGGGGTGATGATCAGGCGGGAACTCCACCCACCCCCGAGGAGTTCCAGAGCGCAGCAGCTGTCAGAGTAAACACACACACCGCACGCACACACACAGAGATCTGCCAGCCCAGTAACAGCGCAGGGAAAATGAGCGTCTCAAAATATGACGACTGACATTTACTTGGTCGTCATACTTAGATTAGACACACCAAGATTAACTCAACCCCTAATCCAACCCCTGAAAAAAACATTTTTAGAATGAAAAATATATATTATAAATATATAAATATTATCATACATATTTACTTAATAAATATTATATTATAATTATTATTATTTAGTACTGCAAAATTGATTAATCGCAAATATAAGCGAAAAAAAAAATAGGAGTAATTTTTTTCCAATTGAGGATCTCCCCAGTGTCATGATTTGGAAAATGTCTCTCACTTCTCATGTAAACCCCCACACACTGTATTGTGTAAACACCAACATAATATTTTCATACGAGTGTGTTTGTCTGCTGTAAACGATGAACTCAAGGTGTGTGCGTGTTTGTGTTCGGCTGCAGAACGCAGGCTACAAGTGTGTACGCTACATCTGCGTGCGAGATCGCAACAAGGAGAACGCAGGCTGTGTTATTTAAAGAATGCACAGCGTGTTCACTGGGGAATCATTTTCCTTGACGGAGAGAGAAAGAGACCAGAATTCCGACCCGGCCTTCACTCCTCCCCTCCCTCTCGGTTGCGTCTCTCCGCTGGGAGTCTGCCTTTCAGCACAAGAGGAGGTCAAAGCAACCGCACTCTAAACACACACGCTATGACCCCCTCCCGTGTCCGTTGTGCCGTCCCAGAGAGCCGCGGTGCTTCCCTAATTGGAATGATTAACATTGTTGTGATTGGAGACACGTTTTTAAATGGTTCCTCGCTGAGCCCGGGAGAACGCTTGGGTTTCGAGCCAAAGCAAAGAGCATGGTTAACCTCGCACACAGAGACAAAGAAAGGACATTCTTGTGTGAATAAACAAGCACCTCGACCTGTTATAACATCGACATGTGCAGCAGCTCTTACCTTGTGTTGGTGGGCGGGGCTAAGTTCAGGGCACTCCTCATTGGCTGACTGCAACAGCATCCTGCGCTCCTGTTGGCCGAGGTGCTTGGTCTTACACTGCCGCTTGCCCTTTGGCTTTTCAGGGTCGCCGTGCCGGCGCAAACGAGAAGGGAAGGTGCTGTCGGGGTCTGGAGAGGGCGAGGAGGATCCCACTGACTTCCGGTGGTCCTTGATTCGCCGTTTGTCAGAAAGGTGTGAGGGAATAGCGGAGGAGAACTTTCTTATGGAATCGCCACAAAATCCGTCAGAGAGAACAGGAATAGCTAGAGAGAAAGAGATTAAAACAGTTAATCACTTGCTAAAATCTGAAGTATTTAACTCTTTGGGGCAAATTCTGCACTTATTGCAATGGAAAATCTACATAATTCTGCAAAATGTTAACATTTGATAAAATGCATAAAGGGAAAAAATAAGTTTAAAGAAAACTAAACAAAATATTTATTGACCATTCAAAGGTTGGGGAGATGGACAATATATGTCTACGCACGTATGTTGCAGCGCAAGAGAGTTTAAAGATGAAATACATTAAAAAATAATGCAAAATTTCCCGAAAATTTTCGATATTAGACAACTTTTCAGCGTAAATTCTAAAATAAATCTCACAACACATACCAAAACGAATATTAATCCACAAATTTGTACTTTTATAAAATCATCCTCTACTTGCAAATATGTAACAGGAAAGAAACAACACAAAATTGCAAGAACACAAATCTGGGATTTACGATTTCATCAAGGGCAAAACACACACAGATCAAACCGACAGAAGCTTCCTTAAGGTCTTGTTAGGTAAATCAGACTGACAGCGGCAGAACGAACGAACGGCAGCAGGCTGGCGGCCTTATGACGGATGGACAAAGCACGAAAAGATTGACAAAAATATATGCATCCTTTCCTTCGTCTGTTTTCTATTTTGCATCACGTGACCAGAGCCCGCGCAAAGGAGCCACTTTTAAGTGATAACATCAACCGGCAGAGAAGGACAGAAGGGAAAAGAGAAGAAACATGAAAGGAAGAGCAAGATAAGAGAGGGAAAATCAAATGAAAACGGAAGCAACAGCGAACAGAAAAGGAGAAATGACGGACGTAAAAGTGGAAGAATAGAGGAGAGAGAGAGATGCAGCAGCAAGGGAAAGAGACGATAAAGGGTGAGCACAAGGCCGAGAGAGGGAGAGAAAACGAGCACGCTCCACATCTGTTCCATTATTCATCATACTCCCCGTTCAGTCGCGCACACACACACACCCCGAGAGCCCAACCGCGCAGAGGAAATCTCTCTCACGTATGCAAGCAAGCAAGAACGCCAAAGACCGAATACCACATAGCCAACAAAAACACACACTATCGACTAGCTAAACACGGTACCGATATGTCAGGCAGGCAGGCCAATTCATTGGATATTTCACAACTTAATGATCTGAATTGAACGATAACCCGATTCTGACAGCCTTTTTTTTCTTAAAAATAAGTGTTGTTGCTTTTTTTACATTTGAAAATTACATTTGTTTGTTAAATTGTTTTAAATTTTGGCTGAATTTAAAAAAAGTTAGTATTAACATTTATGTATTTTTAAAAATTTGGTGAATTGAGTAAATATTGTCTAAAATAACCATTAGAAATTTTGCACTCAAGCATAAAAACATAGTTGAGCACTATAACCAATATAGACAAACATGCGCAAATTTGCACAAGCGGGACATTTGTAAATCGTATCCTCGCCGCAAAGTCAGATCCACTTCACATCAACGGTCCCCTTAGAAATGCAATGATTTAGGTTGTTGGAGGTGAAACTGGCGGATCTAATAGGTTGGGCCGAGACAAAAGCACCTTAGAGAACCTTCAGCGCGCAGACCACCAACTGTGCAACCGTATGTGCGCGTGTGTCCATGAGAACCCATTCTCATAGGCAAACTTTTACAGCCTGCGTAATGTGCTCCTCTCCTTCAACAGGCTAATTAAAGTCCTACCCCGAGAACCCTTGAGACCGGATTCACCGCACCTACCCCACACACACACACACGCACAGAAGTGTGCGTGCTCTGCAACCTAAGTGAATCGCTCAATTAGCAAAAGGGGAGCAAAGACCTTAATGCCTTTAAAAATCAACAGAACAAAAGCAGCGTGCTAAAAACACGCGCACACACACACACACCCTGGGGCTTTACAGCGGAGAGTTTTGCATCACTGGCATGTGTGTCTTGTCCCTCACACCTCGTCATAGACAACACAAATTAGCTTGCATGTGCGTACGAATTCCCTCGGCTGAAGAGCAAGAGTATGTATGTGTGCGGTGGGAGACGGATTTTGACAGGGACATCTGGGGGATATTAGCCTCCCATTAGCACGCAACTGGGCACACGCGCACACACAAACGTAGACGCACACAGACAACAAGGCATTAACTAGCAAACCATCTCTCAGCTTGAGTAAAACCAAGATACACATGTATAGTACATATTACTCACACACACGCACAGAGTGAGGGATAGAGCGAGATAAAGAGTCTCGTCTTGCTGCTCTCTAATCCTCCTGACAGAACGCCAGCACAATATCCAGCAGCCAAGATACTGACGGGCAGTCACACACACACACACACACGTTGTTATTTGCACAGTTGTGGAAGCTCATGGCTCATTACTCTGCGGCATGCGTTTTTCTGCCGAAGCCTTTATACCAACAAGGACGCAAGCGTCTGAGAGAGTGCGTGTGAGCGTGTGCAAGTGCGGCTTGTCAATCAACAAGAATCATTATTGCCACCCCAAAGCCGCAGACACGGGGCGACGTGCTCCGCTTTCCTCTAATCTGCCTCTCTCTACTGCCGCGCTCTCGTCTTTCACCTCAGTTCTCCCCTCAGCGCTCCGTATCCTCTCTCTTTCACTCCTTTTCCACCCTTTCTCTCTGTTTTCTAACAGCTTTTCGCTCCCTCTCTCTTTGTGTCTCATTCATTCACACTGCTTGTGTCTCCCCGCTCAGTTCTCATCTTCCGAGTCCTTTTCTGACCTGCATAACTAAATGAGACTTAATCTTTGCTTAGAGCACCATTTACAGAGGTGCCATTTGAAAGAAACAGGGTGTAGTATGTAGATTAGAACGTCGTATGTAGCGTGAAAGGATGTTTGATAGTTTGTATAGTATATAAAGGTAATGTATGTGTGGGGTAAAGATTGTAGTATTATGTAGTGTAGTATGTACTACGTCAGGTGCAATGTATAGGCCATAAACTCTGTTGTGAGAAGGATGTAGGCCGGGGGTGTCAAACTCCAATCAGCCGCGCAGGGTTTAGCTTCAACCTTAATTAAACACATATGGTCTAGCTAATCAAGTCCTTTTAGCTTATTTGAAAACTACAGTTGTGTGTGTTTGGGGCAGGGTTGGAACTAAACTCTTTAGGACTGTGGCCGTCCAGGAATACCCTGGACACCCCTGGTGTAGGCCATATTATTTAGGGTGTAGGGCATAGTATGGAGGGAATCGGGTGTAAAGGGAGTGTAGACTGTAGTATATAGGGTGTAGGGTAGTATGTATTTGTAGGAGGAAGGCTGTAGGTAGGGTGTAAGCTAAACAAGGAAACCGTATAATAAAACAGGATAACAGGTGACAAAACTAATTTACACCTCCCTTTCCATCTTAAGTCCAAGGTCCTGTTGACAGGGTCCTCTATTTTCACTGACAGTCTTCTCTGTTCTACCCAGAATACTCTGTTCTCCGCTTTCAACTATGCATTTAAATGACAATCGGAAGATGTACCTGTGTCGGATCCAGTGAATTCCAGCTGTTCCTTAGTCCAGCCTCTCTCCACTTCTGCTTTCCTCTTCACCCCCTTGTCTTCAAATCCATTTGCTTTGACCTTTCGATCCACAGCAGGGACACCGTGGGCGACTCTCGGGATCTCTGGGGGGCAAGGGTCAAGCTTATCCCTCCTGGCGGTTTGAAGTGGTGGAAGAGAGGATTTGGATGTGGGAGGCAAACCCAGGTTGGGAGCTCCGAATTGCGGCCTGTCATGGTTGAGCTGCCCCTGTCTATCCCACAGTTCCTGAAGATTATGGAGGTGGCGAGGCTTACTGAGCCGAAGACCCGTCAATTCTATACACACCTTTAGATTCTTCACCTCCTGCTCAGAAGGTTGCGGCCACACGTCTGTGGAGATAGATAGGAGGCAATCCGTTAATACCTTGTATTAACATCTGGATAGGATGATCCAATTTTAGGTGGTCAGCTGGGACGAATTGCTGTGTACAACTGGATTTAACATGAATCTCAAATTCAGATAAGGGTTGATTCTGATATTGAGACTACATATATTAGCTACTAAACTGTGCCCGAATTTGTTCAGAAGATACCAGATATTGCATCCCAAGTCTTGATGCAATTTCTTTTCTTTTTTAAAAATTGGACTAGTTTAAAACCCCTTGTTTTGGCACAATAATTATGTGGTTATATGATTCAGGTGCTGCTGCATTTAGGATGCATTAGGCTGTACATTATCTCCAAAATGCAATGCACCCTGTTTACAGCTAATCTTAGCACTGTCCACTTGTGTCAATGCATAAGATGTTCATGCAAAGTATAAACAAAGGGTTGCACACTTAAAGCAGGACTAGCTTTCCGATTGTTAATTGAGTTTTTTCCTCCTAGAACACAAACACCCACAAGTTTGATCGCTTTTAAATGAAAGTACGGAGCTGAACAGAGACCCACATGCAAGCAACTTAGTTTTGCTGAGAAAAACATGCTTTCTGGGACACGTTTAAACGATGCAAGTTTAAACAAAGATTGTTTTGATGTCTGAAAACGCCCTTTAGACTGAGCACAAAGAAAGAGCGGAGAAGAGAACGCCCGGCAGTTGTGTTTATCTGGACCATGTGATGGCAATAAACACAAATCAAGATGAATTGAAAAGGCTAGCGAAAGGATCAAAGCGGGACCGAGCAGAGGAAAGGGGAAAAGAACAGATGAGCCCTGGAGAGAGAGTGAGACGTGTCAGAAAGCGAGACAGGAGGTTGGCGATAAGATGAAAGACAGCGCGGACCATCCACTACTTGGCAAAGAAAGAACCGGATGAAAAGATGGAAAAAGGGACAGATATCGTTAAGGACATTGGAGAGACAGACAGCCGAGACGTCTACCTGAAATCAGCCTCACTCTCTTTGCCGGGATGCCATTATCGTCCTCTCCTCTCGTCCGTCTCTCTCCATCTCTTTCTTCTGCGCTGTGTGTGCAATCAGGGTGGCCTTGGCTCTGTTCCAAACCCAATGCACGTTTCCTGCTCGTCGCCGTGCCAACAGACCCCTCCTCCTCTCCTTTCACATCCCTCACTCTCTTCTCCTCCGCTCGCCGGGACTGCGGGATGTCGGCTGGTGGGCCGCACCTCTGGAGCACGGGAACTCTGTTGTTTGCACATGTTGGTGTCACACCTGCATAGCCAGAAAAACACAAATGTGTTAGTCACCTGCTTGCAAAGGAAGACCTTTTTCCAAGTTCAAAAGAACCGCGACAGGCCAGTAGAGCACAAGGCCACAGATGGTGAGATATAGAGAGGAAAAGACTACAGAAAAGCAACCCACACCCCCCACCCCCACCGTGGACAGTTGCGTGTTTGTGCTAACTACACCACACCCATCCCACATGGGGAGCTAGACGGCAAACAGGGACGCGCTTGCTTGCGCTCTCTGCAAGCTTAAATTAGCCCGAAACATCCGTGCCAAGAGCACAAGCGGCAACCCAGCTCAAGTCCCGTCTCCCTCCCCCTTCCTCTCTCTCCTCGCACCCCCCCCCCCTCCCCTCCCGCTCTCTCCCGTTCTGTGTGTGGCAGTGAAAAGCGCTCCTTGAGAATGTCTCCCAGCAGCTAAGAGCAGCAGCGTAGATCAAAGACAGGCGCTAGGGGCTCACGCATCATACCGCCCGCTCCTCTCTTTCACACACACACACACACACACACACTCCCACTGCATATTGAGGCACATGCACCTCCTAAAAAACACGCACACACAAATTATTCAGCTAGCCGAATTAAGTCACACAAACCAAATCTATCAAAAATTATGCAATAGTGCGTAATTGTACATCCAAAATGACTTCTTTATCACGCTCTCCATGCCGAACAGAGCAACCTTTATACTGGCCTGGGTAAGAATACAGCCCACCCTGCCCCGGGCTCACACAGACACGCACAAAGCATGTGACTAACACCACATGCATCCCATAATTCATGGCAATGTGTGCACCATAGCAACTCTGCACCAAAACAGATCACCATGGTAACATCGTTTGCGTCACCCAGAGAGAGTTAATGTGGCCATTCCCCGAGAGCGAGAGAGAGATGTTGAAGGACAGACTGGGCATAAAAATCAAGAGAGGAACGAAGGACATGAAACATCCAGAAAGGTCACCCAAAGTCAAACAATCAATTTGGTTTCTTAAATCAATTACTTGAACTGTGTCAATTGTTGAATAGAACGGTATTCGGCAGATGTGATCAAATTAAAGCTCGGATCAAAACTACAGTAGTTTTTTATGTGGCATTTTCACCCTTGGAGCTTCACAGGAACTGCCAATCTGCTGAGCGCACTCTGTTTATGTAATCCAGAGCGCTGTTAATTGTCCGTGTGGCTGACACACATGCGAGTGTTCACGCGAACACACACACACACACACACACTCTGACCCACATGCACAGGAAACGCCTCGCCTCTGTGAAAGCCACCAGGGAGAGCGAGGTCACATAGCAGCAAAGTGTTGATTTGGAAATCTGATGGCATTAGGCCATTACCAAAGCTCAAGTGGAAAAAACAAGAGCCAAAACAGCATAGAGAGAGGGACAAAGAGGGAGAGATGTAGAGTCAGAGCATGTGCCTGTTTATTTGTGTGCTTCCTGTTTGAGGGTGGCGGTGGCGGAAGCCATGTTTACCACGTCGTTTCCTCTGGTTTAACGCTGTTGCATGGAGCGCCACAGTGCAGGGACTGTCCCTAGTGACATGGGGAGGAAGTGTACGGGGGGTTGAGGGGGGTGAAGAAAGATGGAGCACCTTTAAAACTGAGATGGTTAAGGAAGATTTCGGGAGATAGGACAAAAGGAGAGACGATGAGTGAAATGCGTGAAAAAAGCCTTGCCTGCAAGCAAGACAAAAGTTAGAGACAGCGCATACAACAGACGTTACAAGAAAGACGGAAAGTGATAGCCAGGAGAGAAAGAAAAAAGGGAGCGCTAGAGAGGGAGACGGTGCGAGAAGGATTGCGCTTGTGTGTGTGCGCGCACATGTCTTACCGTTGTGCTGCTCGGTGTGATCAGAGAGGGCCGAAAGGGCTGCGGAGGGCCTGGAGCTTGGCTGGCTCAGTTCCCAGTCTCCTGCTCCGCACTGGCTCTCTGCCAGCTCCCTCTCTCTTCCCAGTCCGGGCGCTGCAGACGACACACACCCCTCCTTCTCCTTCAGCTCCAGCTCCGAGAAACGCATCATCGCACGCTACACAGACACACACACACACAGCACAATCGTGAAACCAGATCCAGTGTTACGAGCACCAGCTGTAAAGCCTGTCTCTCATGTGCTCCAGTACAACAAAAATAGAGGGAGAAAAAAACAGAATAAGACTTGCATAAAATAAATCTGTAGTGAAAGTAGAACAGGAGCTAAAGTGCATTAGAGTCATTTCAGAAAATGCATATCAATAACTTATAACAAAAGCTAACTGATACAGGTGAAGTCAGGGGATTCATTTTACTCAAATTTGACCATGCAATTTTCAGGACCCCTAAAATAGGAGGAAAAAGAAGGAAAAAAGTCTAACTTCACAACCGCCTGTGGGCGCAAAACTAAGTGTTACTCATTTCAACTGATTAGTAGTTTAAAAATAAAATGAACTGACCTCCCAAAACGCAGCTGGTTGACTTAAATTACTGTCCTCTTGTGATAATCCTTCCATCTAAGCAATCAGAATGGGGCTCAATATCTTTTTCAATGATTTGAATTGAATATTTACACAAATTTAACACATCTGCAAACAAACATTAACTTACCATTACACAAAAAATATGGGGGAATTCAGGAAATATCTGAGAATGATATGGCTTTGAAAGCTGATGTTTAAATCATACAAACGTTAAAAGGATATGTGGAAATGCATAGAAAACACTGGGCTTTATTTAAAAAAAAAAAAAAATCCAAAATTGTGTGGGCTATCTGAAATTAGGGCATTACTTCCATCAGCCTCTCCCTTACTCTCCCTCCACTGCGTGACTATGTGTGTGTGCGCTAATGACTCTGCCAGTCGGCGAGCGCTCAGCTTGCTGCTGCTGGTAAGAACTCTAATCTTCCCCATCAGGAAAGAATGGGCCGGATTTCACTTAAGCTGGGAGGGCTGCCACCACGGACATGGCTATTGGGGGCTTGGGGGTGTGCATGTTTTTGTGTGCGTGTGTAAAGAGAGGAAAGGAGTGCAAGATGGAAGCCTGTAGGAAAGGGTGTGTGATTATGTTTGGGTATGCCCCACACACACATACTGGCCTCCAGAGCTCACCTGCAGGTTAACAGTTGCCTGCAGCATTATGTGCTAGCAAGGCCAAGGCATGCATGCACGCGTACGCGCACACACAAACATTTGGCAGCTGAGCTTCCGCACGACTGGGCAAAGCAGCCACAGACGGCACTTTGTGTTAACCCTTTCGGCCGCTGACTGAACCGCACACTCAAGCGTGTGTGTTCTTGTACAAACACACAAGTTCTCTCACGCTAACTGTAAAACTTCTGCCATTTAAGCCTGTTTGACAGATTCACAGCAGGGGCCCAAAAACTGCTAGAAAGAGAGAGCAGGAGAGGGAGAGTGGGTTACGGAGATCTGTAATTAGCAAGGCGCTCAATATAACCGAGTGTGGAAGTTAGATACAAGTGCTCGTTTCAAAGCCGAAACTGAGGTCATTGAGCTATTTTTAAAGTGTATCTGTAAATCTCAGGATGGCTGGGAAACTTTATCTAATTCAATGACAACTACTGGTCCTTGAAGAGTTGACCAGGGAACAGAAAATGTGAGGTGTTCTCAAATTATAACACTCTTACATGGCCTGAATGATTCTCAAACAGAAAATGTGACAATGACACGTGACATGCTTCATAATTGCACAAACTTCCCTAGTCATTCTAACCAACATACAAAATTGCATAACTGACCTGCAATGCTCGCTGTTCCCGGCTCAGTTTGCTGGAGTCTGCATACAGCTCAGTGGTGACGCACTTGAAGCGGTCGCCAACATAGCCTGAGGAGTTGGCTATTCTCTTAGCCAAGCTGGATCTCTTGCTTTTAGACAATCCATGTCCATCCTCCTCCTCCTCATGAGATTCTGTGTCTTCTAGTCCATCCTTGCCCAAGTCCACATATTGTTGATGAGCATGGTGCCGATCAACTTTGAATTCAACACCCTCACCTCGAGCCCTTTCGCCAGAGGTTCTGGCACAGCGTAGTGTCTGCTCTTCCAACATATCAGGTAGTGGGCTATGCTCAGAGGAGCTTTCTTCAGTCTGGCTGTGCACAGGAGAGTCAGACTGCTTCTGTGGACGGGGTGGACTACATACCTCTGTCCGTCGCTCTGAATCAGCTGGCCAGGGTACGGCAGGCTGGCTGGAGCGCAAGATCTGCATGAGCTCTGGCTCTTTCCCCTCGGAATTACTGCCACTTTCATTTGCCATCCCTGTCCCACTGCCGACTGGCTTAGCTGGCTCTTTGCATTTGACATCGATGGCACTATATTTGTCTGGCTCTGGACTGCCATCTGTGTCATCTTGGACCAGGTCGATGCAAACAATCTCCTCTTTATTCACTGTGTGAGGCTTGCTTTGAGATTTTGAGCCCAAAATGTCTTGTCTCTCTGACTCCCTCTCAGATTTGTAACTTGGGTCTGTGTCAGTGATGCTCTGGCGCTTATACGGAGTCTCGTCGTGGTGCCAAGGCTTGTCCAGGGGTCTGTGCCTCAGTTCCAGACGCTCAGTGACTTTGTGGTCCAGGGGCAGGTGGGGAGACATTAGTGGATGGACCATCTCTTGTGAGTCGTGGTAGGTCAGATATTCTCCATGACTGGGTGGGATACCATATGGGATGCCAGGCTTGGGTGGCAAACGTGCTGAATACAGACTGTTGCCCAGCATAACTGGATGAGGGTACACTGGCCCTTTTCCTGACAATTGCAAGTGGGAAAGGGAAAGACTCTCAGGTACTGGGTATGAGAGATATCTGCTAGAATATGCTAAGCTTGGAGGAAGGTAAGTTTCACCCTGAGGCATGTAAAGGTGGCTTGGAGCATGTCCATTATCTAAATGTGATTGCTGGGGCTTGAAGCCAATTTCAGGGGATTCATTTTTTTTGTGCGTCTTTGAGTGCTTTGTAGCTGTGGGGTGGCTGCCACCATGATTATTAGTTGGAGTCTTCTCTGGTGGGGTGGGAACTGACTTAGGCCATTCACCATTCATTTTGGGAGAAGGTGAGACAGATGATGGCCGAGATGCTGTAGTCATGACAATAGGTGCAGAACTTGGGTTTGAGCCATTGTTTTGGTCATCAATTCTGGAACAAGAAGAACTTCTTGACTGTGGCACCACATGTTCAAGATTCTTATTCTTGATGATGCTGGAGCCTTTGTTTTGACTAGCCTCAGAGCTGATTGTCTGGGTAGGACTTGGCACTACCCAGGAAGAAGGTAAAGTGCTAATTATCTCAGGCCTTTCTGGAGTTTTAGAAGAAGTGCTAACAGCTGGAGAAAGAGTTTCTTTTAAAAGCTCCCTGTTTGGGGGAAGTCCATAACGGGCAGTGGGGGGATAGCCAAGCTTGGCTAAGGCCTCTAATTTTGGGGGGTACCCATTGGTAGGTCCTTCGAAGTCAATGATTTTGGCAGACAGGTCTAAAGGCTTGTCTGCTGGGTCTTTGGTAATTGGCCCCTGTTGAGCTGGTTTCTCAGAAGAGGTCTTAACAGGTGAGCTGCTGCCCTTTCTTTCATTCCCCATACCTCTCGAATCCATGGTTGCCTCTTTGGCTTTAGGCTTCTGGCTAGTTGGCCGAATTGGAGAGCGAAGCTCTTGTGACATGCTGCTGATGTAGATAGGGTGAGCAACTGATGGTGATGATGATGAGGATGAGGAAGGGCTCCTATACATAGGCTTCTGGAACTCCATAGTGCTATCCACAAGAGGTGGAGGAGGTGGAGGGGGGGCTGCAGGGGGCTGAGGGGGCCGTGGTGTGGGGCGGGGTGGTTGCATTACATGGGAAGGACATGAGTCTACTGAGACTATGGAACTGGCGCTGCTGCTAATACCAACGCTGCTACTGTTGCTAACATTACTGCTAGTGCTGCTTGTGTTTTTGCTGGATGGGGTCCGGATGGACTTGCTGTTGCTGGCATTGTTTCCACTGCTGCTGTGTTGCCTATCACTGGGTGACTGATGGTGGGACTGGGTCTGCTGATGTAATGTCTGCTGCCCAAATGCTGAGGGCTCATGGTGAATCCTTGGACCAATACTTTGTATTGTTTTGTCCTGGTGGTGCATCATAGGTGATAGTGCAGTAGGGGCAACCGTTGCAGTGGGGATCCTGAGAGGAGGAGGAAGGGGTGATGATATAGGTGCAGGGGGATACGGGGGCATGAAAAACAAGCGCTCTGCACCAGCAGCACTGCCTCCTGCACATAGAGACTGGTAGGCCAGATGCTGAGGAAGGTAATGTGGTGGTTGTGAGAGGATTGATGCTTTATACATGTTCAAAGCAGTGTATTTACTAGAGTCTAAGAAAGGGTACATTCCAGCTTCATGGTAAGGACTCATCCAGGGAACCCGCAGATAGCTACCACCATTGAGACTCAGTTCTGGGGGCTTATCTCCTGTAACGACCCGTCTGTCCAACCCTAAAGCATCAGCTCCAGTCCCAGGCACCATCAGCGACTTCTGAATCCCAGGTGGGGAACTTTTATAAAGTCCAACATAACTGTTTGTGTTCTTTCTGCTGTCAAGAGACACATCTGGTTTGTAGAGCAAGTCGGGGATCCTGTCACCAACATAGCCCTTTTCTGTTGGCAGGGTCCGAATTCCCGGTGGATAAACCATCCCTCCATGAACGCGGAGGCTCTCCCGCATCAAGCTGGTCCGATCGATGCCAAGCGCACTGAGAGGGTTCATTCTGCAGGTTGTACTCGCATCCACCTGCGACAAAAGACCAGAAAGTGGTAAGGGTGGGGGAGAGGGAGAGACAACAAACAAAGAGCAATAAGACTCAAACAACGGACAGACAAGTGAACAAATGTCCAATCCAGATTAAAAACTGTAACGATCCATCCAATCTTTATCTAGAGACAACATTCACCTTTCACTAAATCAGATGGCAGATTTATCATGGAAAAAAGAGACCGCAAGTGGTAAGAGCCACAAAAATTAATCACAGCACATTACAGACATCACAAGTAGTCACGTACAAAATCAGACTTTCTTATTAAAATGTAAGAAAAAAAAGCATCTCACTCTAATCATAAACTGATTCATACGCATTAATCTCATGTTTTCCCCAAATTATAAAAAATCTAGGAAATTACAAGGCCGTCACGATATATTGCACTTTTCAAGGTCACAACAGGAGAATGCAGAAATCGTTCTTAAATGTCAGCTCCAGTGAGGTTATAGTGTGGGAAAAACAGCAGCTTTGATGTATGTTTTCTGTGCAGTATGGTAGACAGCACAGATCAGTCTTCCCATCATACCTGAGAGTGACCTGGGAGTTAAAATTATGCCAGTCCTGGCTTGTACATTCTGACAGAAAGCATCTGTCAACAATGGAAAATTCTAATGCATGAAAACAGGTGATTATGCACTTTACAATATGACAGATTGATATATTTCAATGTGGGTGGGGACAGTTAAGAAACAGAAAATGTTGTGTGTGTGTGCATATATATATATATATATATATACACACACACACACACACACATACAGTACATACACACATGTTTCTGTTAGATTCAATTAATCAATTTGACTGCACTAGTTCCAACACATGACTAACTGAAAGGGTTTACATTTATGAGCACATATTAAATGTATGAAATGGTTACCATGCTTTGAATGAGGACTCTGTCTTCTCTGTTAGTTCTCAACAGATTCTCTCGTCTTCACCATCCCATAAGGATAATTTTCTGTTGGAGAGAAAAAAAAAATCATATACATCATGCATTTCAAATGCATTTCAAAAGACTGAAAATTTACCACACATTCTATTATTTATTTCATAAACCGTTTAAGTTCCGGGTAAACAATGAACTGGAGTGAAAATTACCCTTTACTGAGCAGAGAAATTGATGTACGACTGCTAACAGAAGAGAGGGAAAATGAGAAAGGACCTCTTCATGGTGAGGCCTTGGCCTGCTTCTCACCTACACATGCCTTTATCTTCTCGACGAACAGTCACCAGGCCACATGCTTTGTTATCTCAGAGCAAGTGCACTGATAAGGAATCCCTCCGCATTCTGTACTAGTTCCAAGCAATGCAAAGCGGGAGTGTCATTACAGTGGAGAAAGGTGCGATCAAAATGAAAATACCTCTCCCCAAATAATGCTGCCCAGCCCCACAGCTTGGCAAGACATTACAGTGGTGCTTTGTTGAGTAGGCGAGCTGTGCCTGTTATTGATGGCTCTACAGACCCCAGATTTCAATAACGCAGACCCAGAGCTTATCTAGAGACATGGCCACAGTCGCTGCTATTGAAGGAGTGAGACAGTTTGCCCTCTGTCATCAATCAAACCAACCTACACACATACACAAACAGATGTGCATGCATCACTTCCATAGCAACCCGAGTCACACAAGCGCTTCAATGCTTTTAAACAAAATTTATAAAAACAATTACAAAAAGCAGTTGCATTTATGCAAAACAGTACAGGACGCATTTTTATTCACACTAACCACATGCACCCAACAGTAAACCTCTTGCATTTACTCATGAAGTTGAATTATTGTTCTATAACTACACCAGCATTAAGCAGCCATTAAAGTTAATAAACGTAAATTCTGCCCCCGTTCCCGGATCGTGTGCCTCCCTTCCCCCATCCTCCCCTGCTCTCAAAACCTAATCCGACCCTGCCGTGGGGAGCGCTGCAGAAACCCACTCGCCTTGGCCATTCAGACACGTTCTCTGCGCTCTCATTTTCCGTCCCCTCTGTGACCTGCTCTTTCATTCCGCCAGCGGGGGCGAGGACATTATGCATTTGAGTGGCGCTTCGGTAAGAGGGGTACTCGCCCCCCATGGAGGAAAGAAACCTCCGCTCTCAAAGACATCAATCACAAGCCAAGCGCGCCGGGCGCTTTGTCTGCAGGTGAGCCAAAACTGAAGCGAGCTATACATGGGTTGTTTTAACTTTGTTTCTAATCACCTTGGCTGTAAACTACATAAAAAGACTACACAAATGTTATTTTTGATACGTATTTTACGTTGTTTTTATATCCCCGAAAATATTAAATAGCTAGCTACTGACTGTCAACGCACGCGGCGCTGCTTAAAGAAAAAAATGCTGTAATTGTGCAGCGCGTGATGTTCAGCTCACTTCAAAGCTAATAGACCGTGTAGGTAGGTTGATGCATATACACAAATATAAATACGCATAGGCCTATATAAAAACAAAAAGAGCGAATTAATTAAATGGAAGAACATTTTTAAGACATTTTTTTACATTTTTTTTTAATTGGTATAATAATCCAAAAGGAGGACCAAAACAACAATAACGCCAAGTAAACTATATTATATTTGGAAACGTAACTAATTATTTGGAATGCCTAGCTTAAGACGTCTATACCAGTGTGGCACAGAGACAAGGCGCGAAAGCCATTGCTTCAGGTTGGTGTTGACAGTAGAACACGAGATGATGTTATAAAGTGCGCGGGACATGAAAGAGAGTGTTAAATGTTTATCTCCTGAGGTGTGAGTTTTTGCAGTAAGAGCTCAAGTGTAGAGAATGGAGGGACGCTGAGATCTCCTCCTGGAGCCCCAGAGGTCCCGCCAGCAGATCTCAAACTGTGGCACATCGCCAAGTCTATCGTCCCCAGCGCAGACACTCCATACAGCTTTCCCAGACAAACGTAAAGTATAGGCCTATATACTATAAAACGTAGCCTATCACATGGAGTTAGTATTCAACATATGTGACTAAGAGATTTTCATTAAAGCGTCACATTTCAAAAAGAACTGCTCTGCGGTGGAAGAACTTATCTTTATTGCCTTCAGCCTAAACCGTCCAATGTCTAACTGAACGTATCGTAAATTGCAGGTGAAATAGCCTGTTACAAACATCAGTAGGCCTACATAAATTATCATAGATTAGACTATCACATTATAGGCCTATGAGCAAAAGGCATTTGTACACTTTCATATAATATATATATATATATATATATATATATATATATATATATATATATATATATATATATATATGTATATTCTTTTTAATTGACTAAACCCTTGTACGTAGATGCACTGTTTGTTGCGGTTGCTTTACGCATTTGATTGTTGAAAAAATACTTTCAGAGAAATAAATAGTTTTATATAAATATTTCCACTACAAGGTAAAAAAATGCTTTATCTTGATCATTTAATAGCCTATTAAGTAGCTAACTTAGTGCATATAAGACTAAACCGAATTCTCCCAAATACACACAACTAATATTTTCACGCATGAAATAGGCTAATGGGGGAAATCATTTAATAGCCTATTAAGTAACTTAGTGTATAAGACTAAACAGAATTCTCCCAAATACACGCAACTAATATTTTCACGCATGACATGGGCTAATGGGGGAAAACAGGCTACAGCTTGAATAAAATTTCGATTTTTACCAATAAATATAGATTTAATCTCTGATAGGTCAGCTTCATTTGATTTCACTCATAGTTTTAAAATAAAAATCCAGCCATCCAGGTCTAGGATAAAAACTTTAGTCCCGTTTAAAACAATAAAAAGTAGGCAATAAAAAATTATTAGAAAAAAAACACTCAATATAGTATCATTATCATGACCTTCATACCAAAAGAAAATATCAGGCCCTGGGACATCGGAAAAACACCACTTTAGTCCAGAAATTGTCTATTAAAAAAACCAGAAATCTATAGCGCACCTTTCAGTTAAACATTATGCGGGCAGGGCGCGGATATTTAAGACAACATGTACAAAAGTGATTATTTGCCTGCAGACATTCAGCTGCGAGAAGCGATACGAATTGCTGCGAGCCCCACGCGCTGGCAGCGCACACATTCCGCGTGCGGCCCCCGCAGCCATTCTTTCTCTCTAGCTCTCTTTCTTTCTCTCTCACCTCCCCGTCTGCCTCGTGCGCTCCGCGCTGCTTTGAAATGGTGGGTTGCGTGCGTGCTCTCTAGAGACTACACAGCGCTTGTTCTCTCTAACCCTCTCTCTCTCTCTCTGTCTTTCCCCCCTCTTGCTGGCGCATACAAATCGATACGAATTGGGTTTGAGACTTTAAGCGCAGGGGTCGCGGGAAGAACCGGTGCTTATTCGGAACCGGTTCCGTTGCTGACCGAACACAACAATAAAATACTTTCAGTGTTTTTTGCACCAATATTCAGCGGTACAGAAACTTCGCTACTGAATTTATAGCGCGAAAAATGTAGTGCACGTGTAGTCGCCTACGATTCACGATTGCCTGACTCTTGAGTCTTTCACCTGTGCTCCGATTTCCGCACGAAACAGCCTACAATTGAGTCGGTTCTTTTTACTGAAACAATTTTGTTTTTAAACACTTATTCAGTCGGATTGGTTGCTAAATAATTCGGAGTAAGTTTGTTCCACTCGAACCAAGAACTGTTTGTCCATAAGGCTCGTTAGACTTTAACTGTAGGCCTTTAATGTATATGACAACATGTAAATAAGAACTCCAATTATTTTCACCCCAAATTTTTCAAAAGTCCCAAAAGGAACGTCCGTGAAGAGTTAAAGGAGGCAAAACTGGTCAATTCCTTAGGAATCCCAAGACAAAACCTCCCGCACAAGATAATTAGCAAACTATTAGCCTACCTCATCCCCGTTTTACTCATTAATAAATAAAACCTAAAATTACAGTGACGTTTTAAAAACATATCTTTATAGTCTATTATCTCGAATATAGTATTTAATCAAGAATTTCAGCTTTTAAGGTGTGAGAAATAAGAAACACAGAGCAAAGAAAAAGAAAACAATGTATTCAAGGGTAGGCGTCGCTCCGGGAGCGGGGCTCCTGCTGCGGCACAAAAGCTGCCGAAGCGAAGAGAAGAGCTCTCCTGTTTCAGCGCGGGCTCTCCCGCGGGACCGCTCGGACCGAGAAGAAACTTCAATCAAACCGTGACGTCTCCAGCGGGAGCCAAACTCTGAAATCCGATCCGAGTGCATCCCTCCACCCTCACACGAACTAAGCGCTGGGAATAAAACCCAAACGGGTTGCCAAGACAAAAGCAAACTTTGGCAATACGATTTAGTAAAGAAAGCAACTCTATGATGATGTCTGCTCACTGATACTCAAGAGTTAAATAACCAATCTATGAGATAGCCCGATTGTTTCGCAAATTGTTTTCCATAACATGTGGAGGAATGATTCGTTGTGACAGATGTGCAAAGAGGATCCATTGACTGCTACAGGTTTATTTCTGAAACACAAGCTAAAGTTCTAACAAGCAGAAGCAGAATGATAGGCTACATAAGTTGTTATAGCCTATATTATAAACCACCGAAATAGAACTTATAAGCCCTATTTTAACATTTCTGTTCAAACATGTTTCTATATATAGAAAGGTAATAAACTTTGAGGTCCAGGAACAAACCAAAGTTTGAAGCACACATTTAAACAGACTATAATATTCCGCGTTAAGCGAAATAACCAGCAAAAAAAAAAAAAAATGTTAACCGCTGGCCTCTAATGTAATATCATACGATATCCCCGTAACCTCTAATACAGCCAAACTCTGTCATGTGGATCGTTTTGGTGGTCTGATTTCTGTCAGATTCATGGCCAACATTAATCACTTCAAACATTCCCTGAACTGTGGCACCGGTTTAACTCAGGCCATGACTTGTCGGCCTGAATTCCACCCGCGGGTATCTATAGAGCATTACAATACGGGGCAGACATGTCACACTTTCTCTCTTGCAAATCTGACGCTGACATATATGCTGGTGTGTCACCTCCGTGAAGTTGGCACCCCATAAAACGAAATAATCTCCAAAACTATGCCAATGGTTTGTGCTGTATTTGTGCTGATTTGTGCCGTAAAAACGAACATTTGTGCTGGTTTGGAGTTTGAGATATTGATGATTATTTTTTTGGTTGTGTTACGTCACTCTCCACCCCATATCGTTCAAATCGCTCCAAACCAGTGTCATTCGTTTGTGCTCTGTTTGTGCTGGTTTGTGCCGTTAAAACAAACATTGTATCCATTTTCCTTTCGCAGATATAGCAAATTTAATTCGGGAGCTGTGACGTCATTCTCCACCCCATTTCTTCTGAATCGCACACAAAATGTGTCTTTCGTTTGTGCTTGGTTTGTGCTGATTTGTGCCGTTAAAATTAACATGGTATCTATATCCCCTCCTTTAGAAATATCAAATATAATTCGGGGCAGTGACGTCACTCTCCACCCCACCTCGTCTAAATCGCACCAAACCGGTGTCGTTTGTTTGTGCTCGATTTGTGCCGGTTTGTGCCATTGAAAGAAACATTGCAACTACGATCCCCTCTTAAACATATTTAAAAAAAAACTTTTTAAGCAGTTACATAACTCTCCACCCCATTTGTTCTAAATCGTTGCAAAACTGTGACGTTTGTTTGTGCTCAATTTGTGCCGGTTTGTGCCGTTACGATGAACATTGTGTATTTTTCCCCTCCTTAGAAATAAAACATTGGATTCGGGACAGTGACGTCACTCTCCACCCCACCTCGTCTAAATCGCCCCAAAACGGTGCCTTTTGTTTGTGCTCGATTTGTGCTGTTTTGTGCCGTAGAAAGAACCATAATAAATTATACAATTCTTCAGACATCCCAAAATCTTTGGAGGAGTACTGATGAGTGACGTCACGAAAGCAAGCCGCGCTCTCCATCTCGTCTACAAACCTGTCTGGTGCGTTTGTGCTCGCACAGGGCCGCGGCTGCTGTCATTGTTCCTTTCTTCCTCTTTAGATACGGAGACTTCGTCAAGCTCAAGATAAAAAAAAAAAACGGTATGTGATTGAGTGACCCGAATCACTTAAAAATGCACGTGTGTCAGTTTTTTTAAAACTTTGTAATAATAATCTCCTTTGTTAGCCTATTATGTTTTTTTTATTCAAATCGAGCATTATTTATCAGATGAAAGTTTAGGCTAGTTTTATACGTGTAGGCTATTATCTTGGCCATATCTAGGCCTCGGCCTATATTGAATATGATAAAATTATCAGAGAATTGTATCATTCTCTGAAGGAGAACGTGAACCAAAGACATGTGAGCAGTGTTTCTGTTTGTTTAAAATGTTTTTAAAGCAACTAATCGAAGGGCTGTTACTTGTTAGTTTGCTGTTCTTAGCTGGTTTAACATCTTCCCAGTCATTTCACCGCACTAAACAAAGAAAGACGAGATTGTATTCATTGTGTGGGTGAAGAGTATTCATTTAATACCAGCAAACCACCTGGTTAAAGTTTCTCATTCTCATTCTCTCTCAGCTGAGCAGACAACATATCCAAACTGGTTTCCTTTTAAATGCAAAGATGAATGTAAAAATAACAGAGCGGTTTCTGTGAAGAATTTACAAATATTTTTTTAATGAACCATAAAATAAGAGAACTACAAAACTGTTTTCAAGAGAAGTGTTAAAATGAATAGATCTGGGTACAAATAACAGAACAGAACATTTACTAAAGAAATATATAACTTCTGTTCAAGAAATCATGGAACTGTTAAAACAGGAATAATGTGAATATAGATAATGTAGATTAAATAGAAAAACAATATAAACCATTCTCTTATTGATTATGAACTAATTTCTGCAGAGACCAGTCCAAGAAATTGTCCATTTATCAATGGTTTTAGTCCTCCTTTGTGAACAACATCACATGGGGTTGTATTTTGGTTTTTGCTGAGACTGTTTTTACATGGTCACACAGGTCATCATATTTCTCCCAGGCAAAAGAGTTTCTCCTACAGTAAGCCACGTAATGTCCAAGAGATTTCCTGGTTGGTCCTGGAATGAATGCAACAACCCCTCGCAAAGTGAACCGCTGATTGTCTAGCTCCATGTCGACAGGGATTTCAGACAGTGGATGGTTAGTATCACTTGTTTCAATGCACAGTAGTTGTCCAGGTATGCATCTGTGTGTGACAGAGCCATTGCAGAGGAATTTCATTGATTGATCATCATTAATTTTCCAGCTATCTGGACACTCTTGGGGGGATTTCAGTGGCTTCAGACACTTGGACCTGTTGAGATGTAGCCCATCTTCCAGTGCTGCTTGGAGGCTTTTCAGTCCACCAGTTTGTAGAATATCTACATTGACTGGTAGGAGATAGATGGTTCTTGAAGATTTGGTATTTCGGCTGCAGTATGGAGAAGAGCACTCAGCTGTAAGTGTTGCACTTGGCATTTGCTTCATTGTTGATTCAATTATGTTAGCAACATTGCAATCCGCATTGACCTGCCTCACACCTGATTTTAGATGAACACACTGAAATGTATCCAACAGCATTTTTGCCCTCTTTGCATAAGCATCTTTTCCAACTCCTTTTGTGACTATGGTCTTTACCAAATCAAACATTTCAGATTTTGAGTGCTCTTTGTCGAGATAATGACAGAATGATCCGCTGTCACAGAATGCCGAGCAAAGGCACTGGCAAAAGGAATCAAAGGCACAGGTATTATTTACACTTACAAGCATTTTGTCTACCATGATGGGCTTATTAGCCTGGTAGTTGCCATTTTTCAAGACATGAATTCTTGTATTTTTTCTTTTCAGGTTTATGTCTGCATGCAACCACTCAGAGCAAGGGGTCAGGTAGGACAGTCGCTTTTTTGGAGGAACACCGAGACCTTTCCAGTTTTCAACAGGGTCTTCCTCCACTAATTGTTGCCTAACTTCTGTGTCCTGCTCACTGTGGGCACTTTTTGTCTTCTGATTCTTTGTCTCAATGTGCTCTGTGTTCACCGGTGCAGATGAAATCCTCATGTTTCCCTCAAGAAACTCAAGGTGGCGTATGACAAAACGGTCAAGTCGGATGGGGAGGCTTTCATGTTTGAAAAGGCCATGTTTTATGTTTTTAAATTCAGCCTCAACATTTGCAGAGCTTGCTGTGTTGTGTACGCTTTTGAAGTGTGGAACCATCACAGCTGTCCAAAGGGGTAGGTAGCATGCCATTCTTATCATATTTGGGACAAGCTCTGGAAGGAAATGAAGATTGTCTCTGTCACCATGATGTGCGGCAATCATCTTACTTTCTTCACAGATTTCTGTAACCCATGTTTTCAGATCTGTGGGGAGTGTCTCCTCGACTCCCGTCACCTCTGTTGAATGATCATCTTCAGTGACACATGGCAAGACTCCCTCTGCAAATCGTCTCTTTAATTGTGCTTTGCATGTTTCCGAGGCAACAGGTAAACCTTTGTCATCGTTTCCTTCTGATTCACTGAAGGCAACAACTGCAATGGAATGAATGAGCTCTCTTGCATCTTCCAGTGTATCAGACTGTAAAAGTTGTGCCATGGCTCGTAGATAGAATTCTCTAACTCTGTTTCCTCTTTGTCTTAGGCATTCCCACCGGCTAATGAGCTTGATGCAGTGTGCAACATCTACTCTGATGAAGCAAGGTGGTAGCTTTGAGTCTTCGGGTTTCCTTGCCAGCACTCCAAAGCACTGATTGATGTATGTTTTCAGGTCTGGGTAAGGAGTGAAGGCTTTAACCAGTGCTCCAAGCAAAGCCAAGGAGAAATCACAGACCGCCTCTTTGGGCACAGCAGCACCTGCTCGTTGCCATTCCGTGAGCCAGTTGGCAATAGAATTGATGGTGTGGCTCTCTGATAGCATTTGCACTACTGGAATATGATCTCCCTGTGAACACAAAACTCCTTGATACAGGAAGACATGTCCAGAATTGCCACAGGGTCTTCTCAGTCTTTTCACAACTGTACCTGTTGCATCAAAACTCACAAATGAGCCAGAGTACTTGGATTTCATTTGATACACTTGCATCTGAGATGGGGTCCAATAATGGCAAAAAAACCTGTCAAGGCCTATGTCATGAATGCTTCCGTTGTGGGGTACACTGTATTTTAGTAGATGCAATGACATGATTGGGTCTTTGTCTCCAAGTTCTTTGTCACCCATCTCTTGTTTGGCTTTTCTTAATGTTGCCAGATTTGGCAGGTGGCTAGGCTCTGGGTCACCAACATCCATCATTTTGTAAGCCTCAGCTGCTCGCCATACATGTGCTGGTTTTCGGCCTTCCCAGAGTTCTTTAGAGACACGTGTTCTCAGATCCCCTGATAACTTCCGTTTTGCTTTGCCAGTATGGAGACTTTCATCAACATTACGGATTATGCATTGAAGCACAACTGGTTCATTGTCCACTGGCATGTTCTCTGCTGTTATAGACAATTGTGCGTCACACTCGGTGCAGTTCCCAATTATGTCTATGTAGTGAGATGCATTATTTGGATACATTTTTGCCCTTCTGAATCTAAGAGTGCATGAGGTCTTGATATTTTTCCATATCTCTTCATACAAGACGTGTGTCCATGCACCACGTTTCAGGATGGTGTATTCTCTTTTGTCATTGTAATCAACCTTTTCAGGCCAGATTTCCACCCATCTCTGATGAGAGAGACTGATCTCAAATGTAATGTCGTAGCATTGACTTTTGTCTGCCTTTGACACTGCTGAATGAAAATCTGCTGAGCTTTCTTGTGAGTTGTCACTGTTTGGACCTTGATCTTGGGTATCTGTGTCGATTTTGCTTAGCTCAAGGATTTGCCATATATTGTGCCTATTTGTCTTCACAATAGTATAAAGGTTCTTTGGTGAAACTTTGTTATTTAGTTGTTTGCTTAAATCTGCCCACACCTTTTCTGTGGGAACTGCTATGTTTGTTCCTGTAATAATCTGTTCCTTTGCAGCACTGATGACTTTGATGATGTCATCACGTCCACAGGCTGGTTTCCTAGGCATCTGATCAAAACAGGAATTATGTTTAATGTAGTTTTTAATAAAGTAGTTGGGCCAAATTAACTACCTCGTGTGTGTGTGTGTGTATATATATATATATATATATTACTGTGGTTTGAATAAGCATGTAACCTGTTGGTAACAAGTATGTATGTGTATATATGTATATATATATATATATATATATATATATATATATATATATATATGAAGAGTTCAGATGCAAAAGCCTCTAAGTGCCATTTGAAATGTTCTCCTAGAATGATCATTTTTATCAAGATTGTATATTTAAGTTCTGTAATTTAACTTAAATGACAATTAATAGGCAATCTTCATTGCAATTTAAGTGAAATTACTGAACTTAAATATACAGGCTTGATAAAAATGATCATTCTAGAAGAAAAGTTCAAATGGCACATAGAGGCTTTTGCATCTGAACTCTTCATATATATATATATATAGGGAGTGACTTAGTCGCCATTCACTTAAACTGTATCTTTTTTTCAAAATCAGTTCAAGTTAATGATGGCTGAAATAAAAACATATGGGCTATGCAATTTATATGTATATCCAATTGTTCTGAGGTCATTCAATTAGATTTACCTTAGAACATCTTGTCATCCATCCTATATTGGTCGTGTTTGGATATTGCAACTTTTTTTATAACTAGAGAATCCATCATTCGGTGGCTTTAAAGAACATACAGAATTTTCAATGTTTCAGTAAAAATCTCATCTCAAAGTCATTGTTTTCTGTTACTCTTTAAATCCAATCACATGGATCACCTAGTCAATGAGTTCAGAAAAAGATTTACTTATAATCCTTTGGTGAATTAAATCATTACAAAAGAGCATGAAAAGACAACACATTCTCCAGTTATATGAAAAGTAGCTGATAACTGAATAACTGAACTTGGCCAGTACAGGATGGGTGACAATCTTTTCTGTGAATTTGTTAGATTTTAGTCTGTTCACATTTGTAAAGTTAATTATATGACTTCACAGAGGATTAAATGGAACAGATGCCACTTGTATATTGCTTTTTGTAATTTCCTCTGCATAACATCAAGCTTTTTGCCATGAAATGTGCATTGCTGTACATATCTTAACTAATAACTTAATGTATTTTATGGCATGGCATAAGAATCTAGGTCTACTCTTATTAATATGACAAATGGAGGATCATTTGGACATGATACATTTAGCTGATGGCCCAAAATTAATAAAAGGTTTCACATCTTTGACATGTCTGTCAATTTCTTATTTGTTCAAATTATCCTGTAAATTTTATTGACCAGCACTGATTATTTTAGTACTTTTTTAGTATTTTATCTCAGAGCACATGCTTACCTTTTTCACAGCCAGATGCCTTTTCCTGTTTTGTTTTCCCATGCAGTGCTTAGGGTAAACAAATGTTTTTAAGGGGGCAGAAAGACTTGTGTCTGTAATGAAATGTCTGTAAACTGAAGCCTTTAGTATTCAGAAAACTTAAGACAGTACACAACTTTTTTTATTAATTTTTATTTTTTTTATTGGACAAAATTACAGCATCAGTCACACGTAGGCTTGAGCCAGGGTATTGGGCTACATTAATATTTCATAGTGCATTGGAGATTTTATAAAGACCAAATGTCAATATCTAGCACAAATCTAGACCAAAACATTTCCGTATCTAAAGAGGAAGAAAGGAACAATGACAGCAGCCGCGGCCCTGTGCGAGCACAAACGCACCAGACAGGTTTGTAGACGAGATGGAGAGCGCGGCTTGCTTTCGTGACGTCACTCATCAGTACTCCTCCAAAGATTTTGGGATGTCTGAAGAATTGTATAATTTATTATGGTTCTTTCTACGGCACAAAACAGCACAAATCGAGCACAAACAAAAGGCACCGTTTTGGGGCGATTTAGACGAGGTGGGGTGGAGAGTGACGTCACTGTCCCGAATCCAATGTTTTATTTCTAAGGAGGGGAAAAATACACAATGTTCATCGTAACGGCACAAACCGGCACAAATTGAGCACAAACAAACGTCACAGTTTTGCAACGATTTAGAACAAATGGGGTGGAGAGTTATGTAACTGCTTAAAAAGTTTTTTTTTAAATATGTTTAAGAGGGGATCGTAGTTGCAATGTTTCTTTCAATGGCACAAACCGGCACAAATCGAGCACAAACAAACGACACCGGTTTGGTGCGATTTAGACGAGGTGGGGTGGAGAGTGACGTCACTGCCCCGAATTATATTTGATATTTCTAAAGGAGGGGATATAGATACCATGTTAATTTTAACGGCACAAATCAGCACAAACCAAGCACAAACGAAAGACACATTTTGTGTGCGATTCAGAAGAAATGGGGTGGAGAATGACGTCACAGCTCCCGAATTAAATTTGCTATATCTGCGAAAGGAAAATGGATACAATGTTTGTTTTAACGGCACAAACCAGCACAAACAGAGCACAAACGAATGACACTGGTTTGGAGCGATTTGAACGATATGGGGTGGAGAGTGACGTAACACAACCAAAAAAATAATCATCAATATCTCAAACTCCAAACCAGCACAAATGTTCGTTTTTACGGCACAAATCAGCACAAATACAGCACAAACCATTGGCATAGTTTTGGAGATTATTTCGTTTTATGGGGTGCCAACTTCACGGAGGTTGGTGTGTCTCCAGCAGACAGGCTCCGTGGGTGACGAGTAGCATGCAGGCGTGAGCGGACAAACCTGAAGAGCTGGGGGTCTCAGCCGGGCGAGCCGGGGGGACTGGACCAAATCACCGATATACGTGCCAGTTCATATACAAACACTGCACATTATTTATTAATGTAATTTACAAAAACAGATAAAATATGAATGCGCATGTGGCCTAGAAAAAGGTGTGGGCCAAATTCGAGACAAAACAGAAGCACGCGTTTCGATTAGGTGGACAGATTAGGACTAATAACGAGCAGATTGTTGGGTTTTATATCACATTAAATATCATCAGTTCCACTCTATAAAATATGCAATGTGTGATTTGGGACAAAGTAAAAAGTTTTATTCAATTAGCCGTGTCAAGACATGAATACATGTTTCAATTGGAAGGAAAAGGTATGATCCCACATGGCGATTCAAAAGAAACAAACAACTTTCCACTGCCTTCTTCAGAAAAATATCTAAGCCTGTATGCCTAAAAGAACTCAAAAAGTAACAGTTATTGATTTGAAGAACTTGACATCAAGCACTATTATTCTCCAAAGAAGCAATGTGACAACTCAAAAATATACAACCAAGTGGTTCTTATTAGAAATCCGTAACAAGAGGAACGACATTAAGAGTTCAGCAATAGGCCTACGTGTCACAGTGAAATGCACTTTTAAGATTGAGTCACGCTAAAAGGATGCCAAAAAAAAAATCTGTAGTAGCCGTTTAGGCAAGCCTATGAAAATACGGATGAATCCCGGGCTTACTTTCCAACAAGATTCATACGAATACGTTCTGACATATTTGATTAATAACGTCCATAGCGCTTTAATTATGCAGAATAGCACGTCGCAACCATTTAGAAACAAGACTTCTGTGAAAAATTAACTCACGGGTTTATTATATATATATATATATATATATATATATATATATATAACAGATCAGGAAAGAGAGGCCTAAGTTTGCCTCAGCAAGATTTACAACAATAGAATGTAAAGTCTTCGGTTTAGCGAAACCATGTTCGTCTATTTTGTGTAAACTCCACACAAATAGTACTAATTAGTAATTTAATAGCTTTTAAACTGCACTCATTAAGTCAACCTGGATATGGTGTTAGGTGTCTTATTCATTGCACAGTGATAATGGTTCATTGATCAGCCCTTGTGGGATTTAAACCTATAACTTTCGGACACCATCACTCTTTAACAGCCTACAGCGGGTTTTCCAACAAAGAAAGCCTCAGGGCGCGACAATATAGCACTGTTGTTAGAGAATCACACGACAGCGTGACATAGCGGAAGAAATATTCCAAGTCGTGAAAAATATCCTGCATATGGATCTTAAAACATTTAAACGGCTGCGCCTGTCGAGGACAAATAGATTAAAACAAAATTCAAACGTCTATGACTGATTAACACAGAACTGTCAATCTCTTCACTTATAGGAACTGGTGAAGTCATTTCATCCCGTCACGGACACAACCAGACAGCGAATAACTTTGAGCGCAAGAAGGTCGCGAAGTGCATCATCAACATTCGTTTCTAACAAAAGACGGACGCACAGTGTCTCCACAAAGAGCTTTTAATGAAAAACATTTCGCTTCAATGTCTGGAACAAGACTCCATAGAAAATCTTTAATTAATTTTATAATTTCATAGGCTTCTTCTGTCCACAATGTGTTATTTCGGTCCCCTCACAAAGCTCACTGAAGAAGAAAAAGAAAAAAAGAGAGAGAAGTGAAGGTGACTTCCAAACGTAGGCTACTTTTTTGGAGGCCATATCAACTTCTCGTTTTCCACTGAATTGCAAGGAACCCCAAGGGACAATATTGAAACTTTCATTAGGTTGGTAACCGTCATATAAAAGGGCGAGGCTCGTGAAATCAATAGCGCTCGCGAGTCGCGGTGTGTATCCCGATCGGAAAAAAGTCCACGCGCCATCGCGAGCGCGCACTAGCAAGATTTCTGGCGTCTCATTACTCAAAACGGAAAAAAAACACACGTGAATTTCACAGAAACCAACAGTTCCACAAAATCTACGATTTATTTTCGCTTTGAATATATGCACAGAGCAAAAAGGTCAGCTACTAAAAAGGAAAGTCCCGCAACGTGAGAAATGGTTTGTTAACTAGTGAAGATAGTCATTGACTAACAAGCATCACATTATTTAGAATTAATTAAAATTAAGAGCGATTTCTGCACAAACACCAACAAGAAATGTCAACAACATGATCGCGACACCATGCATGCAGTCAGCCAAGAGACAATGTTTTGAAAACTTGTCAACAAGCACAAGTTTCAAGCAGAAATGTAAAATATATCAAAACAGAAGATTATTTGGGGATTCGTGGTTTTAAATAGTTCTAGTATCAAGAACGAACCCTCTTTAGCGTTTCCAAAGGTCCGCTCGAAACGGAACGGATAGGCGACGCATTTGCCTACTGGACAATGTAACGGAACAAACATACGCAGATAAGGCACGGAAAGCATAATAAACCCTAAAATGTTCTTACCTGAATGAAGTGATGCCTGTTGTTCATTGAGTCAAACGGAACGTATGGGGTTTCCTCTTTAAATGCAAGTTTTCACGATTTTAGTTTTTTTAAGATATGCAAAGATTGCCGTTAAAACAAAGAGGATCCGATGTTCCTATTAAAAGCTGCATTACTCTGTAGCCTCTATAACTTAGGTCAATCTAGTAACACTGGTTATGATTTAGTTTTCAAATGAAGTCCTCTGAAGTTCAAAGTATCTCCGGACTTGCCGAATAGGAATATCCACTCCTGGAAAAACTGTTAACACGTATAGGGGATCCATATACATCCATGCAGTAGCAGTCGAACGTAATTCCTTTGATTTAGAAGAGGATGGTCGCTTCGACACGAACCGCGTGAACGCACAGGTGGCGAAAAAAATCCCCGGGGCTCCGGCTGAACTGAACTCAGTCTGCTATATGACGCCTCGCAGCGCCATGTTGGGCTCGCGAGACAACGAGCGATCGAAAGCCACGCCGAGAGAACGGCGGCAATGTATTTGCTCGTAAATGTGCACGGACCGGTCCTCACACACACATTTACTGAGCACTGGCCAACAAAACTGGCACACGAATTCTCCTCTCTATTTAATATAACGGACCGTTCGCGGAAAATGTCCCGTGTCTCTTTGTCCCGGTTCCGATACGCGATATCCCTGGCGCGCTGAACGCTCGCGCAACTGCTGCTTGTGTATGCTTGTCTCTCGGTAAGCGCGTGCAGCGGGGAATGAAAGCTGAGCGCAAGACGCCTGTCTCTCTCTCTCTCGCTCACTCGCTCTCTCTCTCTCTCTCTCTCTCTCTCTCTCTCTCTCTTACCCAGAAGGCCAGTCGGGGGAACAACCGCAATTACCATAAACCCAGTAGGCTGCGCTCCCTCTGTACGACTCGATGGGCCCGTGTAGAATACAGCGAGAGGGGGTGTTTCGCACAGCGCATGGGCTCCGTAAACAAAATTAATCGGCAGTGCCGCTGAGAGGCTTTTGGAAAACCACAAAACGGTATTTTTGGCTTATATTAGGCTATATAGAGAGAAGGAGGTGGTAGGTTGATGTATGGGGTGTTTTAAATCGTATAGATATGACGAATGGCTATATAGATATGAGTGTAACTTTTTTTGAGCAGAAAATTTGTATTTTCATTGAAATAGATTAAACACATCAATCATAAAAATCCCACGTTTTAAACACTTGATGCCGTTAATCACTATAGCCCAATTTTTCCGCATATTATCTCATACTAAATTAAAATGCTTGCAGTTTTGTTCAACAAAAATTTTGTGGTTTATCTTTTGTTGTTCAAAAGTAAAAAATAAATAAATAAAATAAAGATCACTGAACTTATTGGGCCCTAGAAATATAAAGCTAATGCCAAACACAACAACAAATGGGTTAATGTTATGGATAAAATTTCTTAAAATATGTTTGATGAAAGTTCTCACAAGACAACGTTCAACATGGTTTAAATGTCCTTTAAAATTAGATTTTTGTTTTTAGATGAAAACAATATAGGCCTATTATCTCAAAAATTTTGTTTAACAACAATATTTGTGGTTGACCTTATATTGTACAAAAATAAAATAAATGAAAAAGATCTCTGACTTTGTTGGACCCTAGAAATATAAACCTAAAGTCAAACGTCAATATATAATGTCTTGGTTTAAATGTCCTTTAAAATTAGATTTTTCAAGATGTCAAATTCTCAAGATGTTTAAGTGCTAATGACGTTTACCATGGAAAATAATAGGCCTATTGCTCTGAAGGTTAAAATAATATGAGCTATTTATCTTACAGGCCTATACATATTGAACAACACGATCGTGTATTGCAATGATTAGGCTACACATTAAGTTCCCACAACTAAACTTGAATGTTCGGACATGTTCCATTTATAGAACATTTTTTATAACACTGAGTTGTTAGCTATTGTGACGTGTATTTCATTTAATTAAGAATTAGTCCAAATCTAATATTGGTAAATACTGTATAATATGAGTGATGTGTGACGTGTCGTCTGTGCGCGAGAGGCCGAGAAGAGGAGCAGGATAATCGCGCGAGCTGCGTGTGTAACAGGATTGCTCGGGGCTTTGACGGAGGATGTATTGGCCACAGCCTGACGGGCAAACCCTTCCCCCACACACAGGCATCATCCCCGGGGGAGGCGACCTGGAGGTCACAGCGCTGGGGAACGTGCTTAAAGAGCTCGGGAACGTGCTCAGAGTCCTACATTCACAGGCGAACGGTTTGCGAAGGTACGGTGTAGTGTAAACCTAGTATAAGGGTTGCAAGAGATGATCCAAAAAAAAAACTATAGAGTCCAATGCCACACACACACACACACACACACACACACACAAAAGATATAGCCTAATTGTCAAACTATAGTCTTTATTATTATAAATCATCAAACTACAAAGTACTTTGGTATCTTTGTCAAATAAAATTAATAAAAGTCTAATATAACCTATTGGGGTATTTTTTGGATATATTTTGAGTATAGCCTACTTTAGAAAACCCTACAAAATAAAATAAGTTTACAATCTGATTGATTTTGAAACTCTTAGGCAAGTTGTTTGATATAGGCCTATTGCATTGTGAAAAAATCTAGCCCGATCTCATGAAAGTGCATAGCACGAATTTTATTTCTCGTGCCATTTATACGCCAAAAATAGTTTTCGCGTGCACTTTATACGCACCTTATGATATGTAATAACCTACTTACGCACGCACTCCACACCCCTTATTCCTACATATGGGGTTTCTATGCACCCAAAAACTATTTTTTGGCGTAGAAATGGCGCGAGAAATGAGAAATGCGACGAAATAAAATCACTTTCATGAGATTGTGTTGAAAAATCTCGTGTTAACCAGTAGCAAATTAGGCCCAAATTCAAACTAAACAGACACTATAGGCCTATCTGAAGACTATAAAATGTAACTACAATTCTGAAGAGATTGTAAAAGAAAACGATACTGTTATCTACTGATAAGAAACATTGAGACATTGCAACTTTCATGGCATGGGTATGAATGTTCGCTATGTGTTCGTCATGGCATAGCCTACATATTTGAACAACGGCCATTATCCCAACACTCCCGAATCTTCTCAAATAAATCCCGAAATAAACAGCCATTAGCCTTGATTTAACACGGCGAAGGCCTTATAGGATATTAGAATTCTTCAGCTGACACAAACGCTCCCCATTCATTAGAATGTAAATAAATAAGAGGCGAGTGTGGTGGGCTTTTGTATTGTTGTTTAATCTGATCTCGTCAAGGCCGCCCCTACCTTCCCCCCACACAGCCTTCATTTATACATGCATGGGGTCTCTCTCCCCCTCCGTCCCACCCTCTCCAGCTCTCCATTGTGTTCACTGCCCGAGGCGCTGTGCTCCGCGTTTACTCGCGGAATAAGAGACCGAGGAAGGGGAAGAGACGAGTGTGTGTGTGTGTGTGTGTGTGTGTGTGTGTGTGTGTGTGTGTGTGTGTGTGTGTGTGTGTGTGTGTGTGTGTGTGTGTGTGTGTGTGTGTGTGTGTGTGTGTGTGTGTGTGAGTGAGTGAGTGAGTGAGTGTGAGTGGCCATCAGCGCCGGTGTTAATGTCCGCTCATTGAGACACTGTCACTTGCAGGCGTGATCTGTCATTCAAAGCCATCAGACTAGCTGAGAACGAGCCGTATCTATCTATCTATCTATCTATCTATCTATCTATCTATCTATCTATCTATCTATCTATCTATCTATCTATCTATCTATCTATCTATCTATCTATCTATCTATCTATCTATCTATCTATCTATCTATCTATCTATCTATCTATCTATCTATCTATCTATCTATCTATCTATCCATCTATCCATACATATAAATATATTAAAAATATACATATACAATAATACACATATGACTAGAGAAAACTATCATGAAGTGTTGGCATACTTAGCTTGGTACAATGTTGAATAAATAAATAAATGTCTGCTAACTATAATAATAATAATTAAAACAACAGATAAAAAATAAAAATGATACAAAATTACTAGAAAAAAACTTTAAACTACAGTAAAAGCTTTTTACAAAAAAATGGGCATACGGGCATACATAGCCTACATTTGGGCATACATTTATTTTTATTTTTTAATAATAATAAATCTTTTTTTCTTTTATTCACAAGCATGATTACGAGAATGCGCATGTTGTTTATGTCACAGCTGAGTGAACCTAAAAACACAACCTTGATTTCAAAATATTATAATATTTTTTTATAATTAATATAATTATTTGACTTAAAAAAATAATAATTTATCTAATAACTTGCGCTTCTCTGTAACTATAGCCTAATTAATAATTGACAGGCTCAGATGGATGACACAGAACTCCAGACTTCTGCAACGTTGCCCTATCAGGGTCATTGTGTCGGCAGTGTCCCGTTGGGTGGGCCAATGGCTGGGTCAGTCTAATTGTCTGCTATTGAATTACCTAATGGAATGTGAAAATCAGAGGAGGCGTGTCACGGGGTCGCGCTCAGCAGTCAGATCGGCGGCGCGCTCCATCCCGCCGCGTTCAGGGCGAAAACGGACCTCAAACAACAGAGAACGGGTTGCTTTCGAAACGGTCATGTTAAATGGATTATGCTTTGGCAAAGCTAAGGATTGTGTTTTGAACATAGTCGGTTATTATTTGACATGTCCTGCAGTGTAACATAGCCAACTCCTCCTTAAACTTTTTAAACAGCAGTTTGCTGGTTCTTTAAAAATGTAGCCTAGGCTAGCCCTAAATGTTTATTTATGCATACAGCTTTTGATAAACTGAAAGATATGCATGGGAAATTTGTTTAAAGAAAATTTGTTAGTTTTGTTGAAAATGTCATGGTGTCCGGTGTTCCACACGAACACATAAAATATACACTTTCTCAAGGTTCTTGATGTTAATTAAAAATGTTTCGCCATATTTGATTGGTTACAAGGAGTCGTCTCTCCTTTTGTTTGTTTGTTTGTTTGTTTACATTTAATTGCATTAGGCTACCCAACATTAGCAACGTCTGATTCATTATTATTTGTAGAATCTGATTAGAATCTGATGCTAATTTAGACATGCATATTTTTTATTTTAATAATATCCAGATGCATCCAGATGCAGAACTTCACTTTCCACCCAGACTTTATTTTCAATTTATTATTAAATTATCATTTGTCACCTCTTCGAGGTATACATTTATTTTGAATTAGGCCTATGCCATGACTCATTTTAGGCTTCTCGGCCGAACATATGGTGACGGTCTGATTTGAATGCACGTGAAAGTAATCTCTCAGGCTCTGGCTGGTGAATGATCGCTGTTACGCGGAGATCGACGCGAGCGGTGCGAGCGGTGAGTGACGGAGCAAGAGCTCCTCCAAGCGAAGAACGATGATATTACAATACAAGCAGCAAGGTTGAGGGAACTGCAAGATCAATATGTATATAATTTAGACATTTCAAAAGATCTAAAAACAGCAAGTTTAATCTTTTTTTTTTTTTTTTTGTAGGCTATTGTTTTTTTTCTGTGCACAAACTTTTAGAAAGGCTTTGATTTACAGAAAAGATTCAATCAAATGTGCAATAATCAATAAGTGCTCTAATTCTTACAGAATTTCTGTACCCTACAATACTATTATTTAAATAATCATAAAAATACTGTCAATTAGGCTATGTTTAGCCTGTGTATGAGACAGGCCTATGTATGTATACAACTCAAAGGGAAGGTTATAGGACGTAAAAGGTTATTAAATCATATTTGTCTCGTGTCGTTGGGGTTTGAAGGTCATTCACCTACAGATAGATCATAGATAAATTTTAGGCCTTATTTGCAGAAATTATTTGTAGGCCGCCGCCTACAACACAACACCATTAATATATGCCTACTTGTCTCTTGCTAAAAGCTTCATTTATGTTAAAAATTTGACTTCATACTATTTTAAATATACATTAAGAAAATGTACATTAGTGAACAAATTAATTAAAGTGTTAAGAGTCACACATTGAAAGCTGAAGCCCTGAGGGACCCAGCGGGACGTCATGACGCACGACGTCACGCGACACGGCTGGTCTGGGTCATGTGACCGGTGTTACGAGGAAGAGCAGTCCATCAGAAAATCCTGCCAAAATGAATCGAACAGTTATGAACACAGTATTTGCGCTTTTAGGACTTTTATCAGGTAAACATGCGTTATACTTCTTCTTTTACGTGTACGTGGTTTTATTTTGACGATTCAGTGTGTTTTTGGTGTTTGTTTAATGAAATAATGGCGGCTGCAGTGAGATGCCATAATCCGCAGTCATGATGGTTCAAATATCTCTCGTTTATACAATTGAAATGATTTAATTTAATTAATTTATGTGAAATTCGTACGATGTTGTGATTATATTGCTTTAGGCTGTTAAATAAAAAGGTTTTCAGTGTTAAATGTGAATAGTGAATGAGGAAGCAGTTAGCATGTCATGTGACGGTCATGGTGGTTCACTATACAAATTCTACTAACTTAATTGATCAATACTATGATTATGTTAGTTTATGCTGATAATTGTTTTAGGAGACGGGATTTCAGTCTTTTAAATGCCACATAGACCCAAATATGACTATTCTTGTGCATCCTAAAATTAAAATGTGTAAAATATTATTTGGAAAATATTTAGTTTCTATTATTTTGCTTCCTCCCCCCCACTTACTGTAATACTGTATATTTATGTATTCATTTATATCAAGTTTTACTTCTTTATTTGAACAGAATTTATATTTATTAAATGTCGAAGCAAGTGTCATTTACTGCTAAGAAACATTGTGACTGAGAATGCATCATTATGGTGTTCTGTGTGATTTTCCATCAGGTGTTTTGGGTGACAGTTTGACCGTTCTGCGCAGCCCGCAGTACGTGACCTTTCGGGATGGACAGTGGCCCATATCAGGAGAAAAGATCCCTGACTTAGTGGCCCTTACCATGGGCTTCTCCGTTCGTGAGGTATCATGTCTGTTTAATTGTGCAATGGCAGGTGCGATTGTCTTCATGTAAACACTGTGGTGAACTTGTTTTTGTTTGTGCAGGATCTTGACTGGCCTGGTCTGGCGGCCGGCTCGCTGTTCCAACGCCCGCGTGCTAACGCTCTGATCGTCGTGCGCGGCATGGACAGCCTCGACTTTCCGAAAAACATTTCCTCTTACCCTCTTGAAAATGTGAGTGATTCATTTTCACAAGCTTGAGATTAAGTAGCAGCGTAGTTTCCCCACAAGACTTCCCTTTTTTCTACCATGAGACTAATGCATCTATCTATCTATCTATCTATCTATCTATCTATCTATCTATCTATCTATCTATCTATCTATCTATCTATCTATCTATCTATCTATCTATCTATCTATCTATCTATCTATCCATTTCTATCTATCTGTCTTGTGTGTCTGTCTGTCTATTGTCTACCAAACCTATGTATCCGTCTGTTTCTCTCTCTGTCTATATATCTGTCCATCCATCCTTTCTAAATATTTATCCATCTGTCTATCTTGTTCCAGCCGGTTCCATTCACTCTGGACAGTGTGGCAAACACTGTGCACACTTTGTTTGCTGACAGCACTCCTGTGGTCCTGCAGCTCGCCCCCAGTGAGGAGGTATGGCTATCCCCAATGTCCGCGTCATTATGACTCAAACACTAACCACACATAGATGACACACACTTCTCTCATCTGCTCTGCAAATAAAGATACACGCGAGAAATGCTTTACCTGTCTGAAGTAATGAAATCAGACCTACAGGGGTTGGACAATGAAACTGAAACACCTGGTTTTACAACACAATAATTTGTTAGTATGGTGAGGGCCTCATTTTGCATCCAAATACAGCACCAATGGACTATGTGCACGTTAGCATATGCTAGTTCCGGCTGCGAAACCGATATGGGGTGTCTAGTTTCCGGTAGCCTGATGGACGACGTAGAGGATGTATGTTTCTCCAGATGTCTTGAACATTTGCCGAATATTACAGTCGATTATGTTCATCGACTGGCTAATGATTTTCTTCCAGCTCCCCAGAGCAAGAGAGAAGGGGTTTAAATATTACATTTCTCAGTATTTGCATCATTTTGAAGGGAACGTTAAGTCACAACAACATCCATGCTCAGACTGATCTCATGAAATTGCGTATGTATGACACGTATCACGTATTTTTGGCATGCTATCAACACGCATAATCTCTTTTCAGCGTGTTTATGAATACCGTTGACTTAACGTTATTATTGTATATATATACACACAGTGTATATATAGCATATGACCTACCTCAACCCCAACCTACCCGTCACTCCTACCATCCTAGGAAAAAATAAATATCGCTCCCCAGATGTAGATCTACATTTTGTTTTGTTTCGCTCGGACATTTGACGGCGTGTACATACGCGGTACACGTGGAATCACTCGGACATTAATGTTGCCATGCTACGTGCTCAAGCTATGCGATTTGGTAACTGTTATATCTCTCTATACATTATAAAATGCGAAATCATGCGTTAGAAAGTGCATTTTCCAGAACAGTTTGTGTTGGCCATTGTTTTGTTTATGATGTTCAGAGGCTATGTTGTTGACAACCACTATCGTCATATAGATCAGTGTTGACAACCACTAACGTTATACATGTCATACAGGGAGTAAAGGTATCCGACGTTGGTTCGTTCGTTATCAAGTTAGGCTGTTTAACACATATTAGGCTGTTCACACATATTTCTAAACAGGTCTCCCTTTCAAAATAGGTTCTAAACCCAGGGGCTTCTCCTGGTTAAAGGGTATAATATAATAAATAATTAGTAGCCTAAAAACTTCCTTCTAGTTGTCATGGATACGCAACGCTCCACTCTGTGAAGCGACTGCTTGGGTGCGGTGACAAAATGTGAAATATCGTTTACTTTTCACAATGCAGCAGCGCCTGGCTCCACCCAAATATGAGTGAAAACTGTGTTGGTTGACTTGACAATGAACAAACGAACATAGTTTTAGACAAATATATTTAGATAGCTAAGCTTTAGATAGCCGGTCCACTGATGTAGGATGTAAACAACGGCAACCGGAACCGAAGTACCCAACATCCGCCCTCAAGGCGGAAGTTAGCATTTTTCTCGTGCACATAGTCAATTCATCTTGGGAATGAGAGATAGAAGTCCTTCACAGTGACCAGAGGGATTATGAGCCGTTCCTCTTCCAGAACAGTGTCCAGGTCACTATATGATGCTGGTGGACTCGCTCCTCCAAAACACCTCAATAATATTCAGATCTGGTGACTGTGCAGACCATGGGAGATGTTCAACGTCACTTTCATCTTCATCAAACCCTTCTGTCACAAGTCTTGCTGTGTGTGTTGGTCAGTGTTGTGCAAGTTACTTCCAAACTGTAATACATTAGGTATTTACGGAAGCCCTGAACCGCAACCTAAAAAAAAAAAAAAAAATCAGTAAAAAAAAAAAATCAGTAAAAAAAAAAAAAATCTGTAAAAAAAAAAAAAAATCTAGCATTTCGAGATTAAAGTCGAAATGTTTCGAGATTAAAGTCGAAATGTTTCGAGATTAAAGTCGAAATGTTTCGAGATTAAAGTCGAAATGTTTCGAGATTAAAGTCGAAATGTTTCGAGATTAAAGTCGGAATGTTTCGAGATTAAAGTCGAAACATTGTGCATTCTTAACAGTGCGCGTCCACTGGCTCAGAGCGCGCGCGCGTGTGAAGTCGAACTGCCATGGATAAACACAAAATAGTAGCTTTTTACTTTTATCTGGGCTTTCAACAAAATTCTACACACGTCACACGTGCTAGTGGCAGCTGTTTCTGAGGTGTTTTCGTGCTCGTCTAGTCAACACTATCTGGGTCGAGAACACAACAGTACGCGTACTGTTCGGTCTCCCTCTTCAACGTAAATACGCTCTGGATACATTTTAAGTGCATCATTCTGTATCCAATCATTTGGCCGGATCCTGTGATTTCCTAAGATTTAATAACCACTTATGGTTGAGGAGAGATTCTCTGATATGATTGTAAAGCACTTTGAGTGTAGGCATATATGAAAGCGCTATATAAATGCCCTATTCATTTATTCATTCATTCATTCATTCATTCATTCATTCATAAAGCTGGATTTCTCCATCCAGTCTGAAAAGTGTTTTCCGTGTTGGTTTTCCTATAGGCTAAAGTCTATTCCGGCGCATTATATTTTATAACGATAAAGTAAGATAAGTAATTCAGATAAAAGTAAAAAGCTACTATTTTGGGGTTATCCATGGCAGTTCGACTTCACGCGCGCGCTCTGAGCCAGTGGACGCGCACTGTTATGAATGCACAATGTTTCGACTTTAATCTCGAAACATTTCGACTTTAATCTCGAAACATTCCGACTTTAATCTCGAAACATTTCGACTTTAATCTCGAAACATTTCGACTTTAATCTCGAAACATTTCGACTTTAATCTCGAAATGCTAGATTTTTTTTTTTTTTACAGATTTTTTTTTTTTTACTGACTTTTTTTTTTTTTAGGTTGCGGTTCAGGGCTTCCGTAGGTATTACTTGTTACTGTTATTTAAAAGTAATTTGTTACCTTACAATATTACTGTCTCAGAATTGTAATGCGTTACATTACTCATGTATTACTTTTGAGTTACTTTCACCAAAATAACTAAGTAGAACTTAACTTTTGGGCTGTAACGATAAGCAATATGAAACCGAAATCGCGATTCACCACACGACTTACAGAATCGCGACACACCTCTTCCAACTCCCAGCGTTATTCTCCTTACCGTCCAGATCCAATGCTGCCTTATCTTTAAATTAGACTATTAGTATTATTTGAAGTTAACATTTGAAGTTAACCACAAAACTAGTTTACAAAACTTGTAATTCTGTTAATTACACTGCGCAAATCGGATGAGGAAGGGTTGGCTCTCCAGTCTCCATAGAACTTAAAATATTCATTTTATTTTAGTTTTCGTGTTCGCATTTATGAGGAAAAAACAATGTTACAGACGCGACCGCTCTGAACTGGCACTAAAAGACTGCTTTAAAACTTTCACACAGTCTGTTGCCTTTAAGAAGTAAAAGCAGACAATACACTGTAATACAACTGTAATACAAGCCTCACTGAACATGTAACGAGTAAAATATTACTGAAAATTGATTAGTAATGCCTTACACTACTGCGTTACAGCAAAAAGTAATATGTTACAGTAATGTATTACTTTTGTAATGCGTTACTCCCAACACTGGTGTTGGTGCATGTTAATGCTGATGCACGGTTTGAGCATCAGGTGCTCATGATCCTCCAGAAGGGTTTGGTAGTCCTCGGCAGTGTCGTGTCCATCAAATACAATCAGGATTGTCATGATATTGGAGCTCAAACCATCACTGATCCACCCGTGCTTCACTCTGAAGATTGGCCGCCAGGCATATAGATGTGAAACCTCTAACATTGGCCAGTGTTTCAGTTTCATTGTCCAACCCCTGTACTATAAAGATCATTTCATTGGACTTCCCAGCATGCAATATTTATTTATTTATTGAAAGTATTAGCGGATAAAAGTACAATTATTAAATGTTAAATTGTTAGATAATATTTTTTTTTCCTATTTTAAGAAAATAAATTGTAATATTGTATGAAACAAATTTGTCAAATTATAATTTCATCTCTCTTTTTTAATTGTCTCATTTGCTGCTAAATCTAAAGTGCTAATAATGTTTAATAATTATATTTGAAAAAAAAAATTGTTTATGAATGAATAATTGAATGAGGCATTTATGTAGCGCTTTCATATGTACTACTGTACACCCAAAGCGCTTATAATTGTTAAATTAAATTAGTTTTTAAACTGATAGACAAGTCTAAATATATTTTTTGGTAATCACCAGAATGTCACAGTTGTTGATCATGTAATGAACGCAAGTGTCTAATAGAGCCCGACCGATAAAGGATTTTGAAGGCCGATACCGATACAAATATTTTTGGGTTTTAAATCCGATATTCCGATATATCAGCCGATATTGTTTTTTATTAAATATTGTTGGATTTCACACACGTGTAAAAGAAAAGCTAACTTTTCTGCACAAGATACGTTTGATACTTTTTCTCTATGTCTGAATGTTCACTCCTCGCAACGTATAACTTACATTTTACAATGCAGGGACTGTAACTAGAGATATGCTAGCTATAAATACAGTAATAATTACTTTATTTAGGCAGAAAAAGTTAATTGTGGTTTCCAAGCTCATTAATGTTAACGTTAGCGGTCTTCCACTGATGATAGTGGCATTAGCCTGCTTTGTGGTTAGCTAGTCTATGATGAGCCATAATTTAGCAATGGATAACATCATACTGCAAATTGTAAAACATACATTTTCAACATAACAGGCCAAGGAGAGATGATTAAAGCGTGTTTCATCCATTTTTATTTTATTTTTTAAATATTCATTTATAACTGCCGATACCGATATTATGGAAAATGCCTAATATCGGTAAATGTCTTGATATTGTGTGTTTTAGAGGCTGTATATGATGGGAATGGCCAACACTGTTTTTGAGGATCTGCCCGTGACCCTGCAACAGATCCGTGGACGTCTATCCCAGGACGGATCTGTCCTCACGTCGCTTCCTCTCAGCTCGCTCAGCCGTAATAACGAGGTGAAGAAGTGGTCACGTGACCCTCTCCATCATAATAGCAGAACTTCCAGCACGGAAACACAAATAATTCAATGAACCACAAAACTGAGGATTACTTTGTCCGGAAATGTCATATAAATTTCAATCAATCAACACCTATATATAATAAATATAACATTTATGTGTGTCTTATATGTTTGTTTAATTATTTATGTATTGGTGTACACAGTATAGGCACACTTTATGCAGTTACGGGTGTAACGGTTACTGAAACCAAAGTGGGAAGTGGCTTCTGCTACTGGCTGAAAATATCGACATGTGAAAGTAGTCGTTGCGTATCGAAACATCATTAGATGCGTGCCGTTGTTGTTTTTCCCCTACCACAAATAAGACGTCTGTCTAAATATACCTGTTCTTGTGTTTTTCAGGCTGATCTTCTGTTCCTGTCTGAGGTTCAGGTGCTATATGACATCTCAACTCTGGTCAGTTTCTCTGATGCACTTCAATTCAATTTTATGGGTTAATTTTATGTTCTTAATTTGAATAATTGTTATTTTGTGAATGTAGCCATCTTTGAATCTGCTTGTTTGTCTTCTGTAGCCAGTTTCTTTATTGATTCTGTGTTATTGAAGCGTGTTTGGTGTTTGCTACAGCTGCAGAAACACAAGCATCTGGCTAAAGACCCGGCTCCTGACCTGTACTCCCTCGAGCTCGCGGGATTGGAGGAGATCGCCCGCCGCTACGGCACAGACTCCCCTCAGTTCGCGGACGCCAGCAGGATCTTGACGTCTGCTCTGCAGAAGGTACCGAGCTTGTGTCTGTCATCTCAGGTCCTCCATTTTACTTTTGCTTTTCTATGTAAACGTGCTAGACGGACATCGCATCTTACAGCGTTCTAAAAACGAAGCGCTCAAGAAGTTAAACTTTTAAATGCATCTCGATATTTTACGTTTTTTCACTGCCTGTGTTTTGTGTGTGTGTGTGTGTGTGTGTGAATGGCCCCGAATGGGAGAAAAAACTCGAGGTTTTCAGTGGAAACGGCTCCATTCTGTTTCTCTTGTTTTGTTGTTGCTGGAGTATGCATGAGCTGTAAAGGCTCCGCCCTCTTCTGGGAAGTGGGAGGGGGAAACAGCTCATTTGCATTTAAAGATACAAGCATTTTGAAATTGGGGCTTGACTTGTACATAACAAATGATCCGTGGGGTATTGTGAGCTGAAACATATGGCATCTTGTAAATATAACGATGTACATACACTACCGGTCAAAAGTTTTAGATCAGTTAGATTTTTTTATGTTTTTAAAAGTCTCTTCTGCTCACCAAGGCTGCAATTATTTGATAAAAAAATAGGAAAAAAACAGTAATATTGTAACAGTAACAGTAATAAACAGTATATGAAATATCATTACAATTTAAAACAGCGGTTTTCTATGTGAATATTAGGTGAAGTGTAATTTATTCCTGTGATCAAAGCTGAATTTTTCAAAAACAGTTTTTTTTACATTTTTATTTCAGGACTCTTTGATGAATAGAAAGTTCAAAAGAACAGAATTGATCTGAAATGGAAAGCTTTTGTAACATTAATCACTACCATTCAAAAGTTTGGGGTCGGTAAGAATTTATTTTTTATTTTTGGGGGAAAGAAATTAGTAAATACTTTTATTCATCAAGGATGAGTTAAATTGATCAAAAGTTACAGTAAAGACATTTATAATGTTAGAAAAGTTTATATTTTAAATAAATGCTGTTCTTTCTATTCATCATACAATTTTGGGAGAAAAAATGGTACACGACTGTTTTCAACGTTGAAAATAATAATGTATGTTTTTTGAGCATAAAATCAGCATATTAGAATGATTTCTGAAGGATCATGTGACACTGAAAATGATGTGTAATCAGCAAAAGTAATTATGTTGAAAATTCAGATTTCAAATTACATTTTAAAATATATTAAAATATATAATAAAATATAAAATATATCTAAAAATATATTTTAAATATAAAATATATCTAAAACTTTTGACCGGTAGTGTATGTAAAGTACATTATTTCAATACATTTTACAATTACTATTAATTACATAATTTATTTCAGAAACTGTATTGCAAGCATGTTTTATTCAACATTTTTTTAAATGGAAGATGCTAAAAGATGTTAGGATGACATTAGGATTTTTTTTACATGAATTAATTTGCACTTTATCAGATGATATGACTAAAATATTTCCAAAATAAAAAGTAAAACTATATATATATATATATATATATATATATATATATTACTGGGTAAAATTGTGTTAGATTTAAAATGATTTTAATTAACTTAAGCCAAAAATATTTAAGACCGTGATGTAATTACTAAAGAACTTCTATGACAAATTAACTAAAGTATTTAATGAGATTTAGATATTTACACATTTATCTCATTTATCTCTGTCGTGAACATACAATCAATATTATTCATTATTATAATAATTAAATTAGATTATTTAGTTGTAAAATCTGTTTGTTTGTCTATGTGGGAAGTTCGCAGACGACGTCTCCAGCGTCTATGGAAACAACGCGGTTGTAGAAGTCGTGACCGTAAAGACGTTTGAAGCCCCTCTGACCAGGAAGTCACGCTCCATCCTCGAGTCCAAGCAGATCGTGAGTTTCTGTATAAACCCAAACATTCCTACTTAGCAAAACAATGGTATGAAGTGAACATAAAATTGTGCTGATGTTGTGTGAGGTCCACATTTCCAGCGTTATTTTTATTCGTCAGGGTACGAGAAGAAAGAGTCGATTGAGGCCCACTGCTGTAAGACGCTTAAAGCTGATTGCGTAGGCAGCAGTAGTTGGTTAGCTAGCACTAGCGTGTTTATTCCTTTTAGAAACAGTAGCAAGTGTTTTTAGCTTTAGTGACACATCATCTTTCCAACCCATACCTTGTTTGTTTTGTTCCAAAACAAAGACGGATACGGTACTGTAGAAACCACCATAGCTGACCTATTTTTGAACGCTGACCTTAATGCTAGCGTGTGGTTGTTTCAGAGTAACCCAGGAAGCCCCTACAACCTGGCGTACAAGTACAACTTTGAGTACGCAGTTGTCTTCAACATCGTCCTGTGGCTCATGATCGTGTTAGCTTTAGCCGTCATCGCTGTTTCCTACAACCTCTGGAACATGGATCCAGGATACGACAGCATCATCTACAGGATGACCAATCAGAAGATCCGAATGGACTGATGAAGTCCGTCAAACCCCATTCCATTTTGTGTTGAGTATTAAAGTGCATTTGAATGTGTTTTATTTTTAATGTGTGTGTGTGTACCACTAGAATTGCTTATTGTATAAATGCTTCGTCTTTTTGACGCCATCAAACACAGATAAAGATTATTTATTGATGCCTGTTGATAGATAGATAGACATAAAATTGCTTGAAATTTAACTGTATTTATGGTTTGTTGTTCAATTGATTGTGCTCTTGAATACTGGATTTAGTGTGATTACACCATTCCTATGTACATTTGTTTAAATTGCGATGTCATTTTCATTGAATATAACTATAAAGTGGAAAACTACATAATAAGTATGACTGTTTTTTTGTGTATAGATGTTGTTAACACCTAAGAAACATTGTGTTATTATCATAGAAAGTGTACAAATGTAAGTGAATCTCGAATAAAAACTCCATCCGTCACTTAAAACAAGTTTTATTGTCTTTGAGTCACAAATGTGAGCCAAACAAGGTACAGAAAGTGTAAAATACTGAAATTCATTGCAACAAAATCACTATCTTAAAATTCAGACCTTTTTACTTCTTACTTTAATGCAGGCAGACATTTTGCTGCTGTTTTCTTTGTTCAAAAACAGGAAGTGTGACTTTCACCAATGTTCTCACATGACATTATAGTGATATATGCCAGCGTCTAGACATGCATGTGCTTTTCTTTCCATCTTCTACTTTGTTTGACGCATTCAGGACTTTTATTCAACGTTTCTAATGGTTTTCTGGCCTAGTTTGATGGTTTTGGTTTATCAGCTGATCAGGTTTCGAGACCAATGGCAACAATGACATAATCTTAAACCAACACTGTTTTATTCAAAACACATAATATATACACAATAACAGTAATTTAAAAACTTTTCTTATAGAAAACTTATTGGTAAAACTAATGTCAAGTTGTTAACATTAATTAATACATTAAGTGTCATGAACTAACAAACAATTTTAACAATTTAATAGTTTAGATTGTTATTTTATATAGTAGCATTTAATGTTTAAATGTACCATTGTTGATGTCAATTCATACAATTTGAAATGTTAAAAATGTATTTACGCTAACATTACACTGTAAAAACTGATCAGTTGACTTAACTTAAAAAAGTGAGGAAACCCGTTGCCTTAGAATTAAGTGACCATGCGTAATTGAAAAAATTATGTGAACAAGTAATGTGGACAATCGTCAACTTAATCATTTTAACGCAACAAGTTAAGTCAGCTGATCGCTTTTAGCAGGATTAATACAAGTATCTTTCATTGTTTTTTTTCATGTTAACGCATCAAACCTTATAGTAAACTGAAACCACATCAGTCAAGATTCTTCTGTTAAACTGTCTAAGATTACTTCGCAACATCCAACAAAATATGTATTTTAAAAATAAGTAAATAATGTGATTTAATGCAAACGGTGACGGAAACTCATTGTCCTTTACACATCCTACAAATTAACCGAGGTGTCAAACCACCTTAACAACTTTGTAGGTTCAAGTTGTGTTTAACTCTATGTCGCTTTGGCATCTGGAGAAGTGCGTAAGTGCCGTTGATCTGTTTGGGTTTTTCTTCTCTGGAATATGTTGGCAACTCGATTTCAGAATACTAGAGAACAACAAAGACGAAAATCAGGCGCTTTAGGCTCACATGTGAACAGATAATTTTGATTTTGTTAGTTATTTTCGCTATCTGGATGTTTTACTGTTGTTTAAGATGTTTCGCAACTTGTTAAAGTCACAATAAGTCACCAAGTTTCGAAACATTTTCAGCTTCTAGAAAGAAACACTAGAATGACTTGACATTTTAGCTGGAATTTTTTGACACATTTGATATATTTATCTCCTGTTTACTATAAAACACTTTCAGAGTCAGACCTTTTTTGCGTTTTTAGCTGGAAAAAAATGTCTTCTATGGACTAAAATGTCAAGTGATTCATATTGAAATGTAAGTCTTACCTGTGCGGCGTTAAAGTCCTCGAGCTGCACCGGTTCGACATTCTGACGATGTTGTCGACTTTTTGTGGGCTTCTTAAGTTTAAGTGTTAACAGACCTAAAGTCATACATTATAAAACAGTACTTGAGTACATTTCGTAGAAACTCTTCATAAAGGAATACACTTAACTTAATTTAAATACTAAGTGGAAGATTCATTTTGAACATGTTATCTTGTTTTTTATTCTACTTTTTGTACAGAAATCTCACCTATTATTGTGATAATCAGCACAAAGTTCAATATGAAGGATGTAACCGTCGGAAGATTGTCAATCGTAGGTGTTTTCTCACACTGTGGCTGATGATTTTTGTTTTCTGTTTGATTGTCATCTTGGACATTTTCTGTTTGAATAGAAAAATTGTGCATTTTTGTGTTTTTAATGCCAAATATTAAAAACCTCTGGTAGAGTTAGGCTATATGCAAGCGCATACATTACAGTAACATAGATAATAATTTGTTTTTAGATATTTTACAGCTACAAATATTTACATGTTATATGTCAGTTCTAAATGTGATTTAGAAATACTTACCAGAGATGTAAAGTCTTGTGCCATTGCTGAGCTGTAGAGGTGAGCCTGATTTTATACAATAATATATTCCTAATTCATCAATAGTTATGTTACTAATAAATAACCGGCTCAAAGTTAGTAATGAATGTTTGACTTTGAATCTTTCGTCATAGTATTGAGGGATTGTAGAATGTGATGTGAAAGTCCGCATTATCAGCGCTGGAGAATCTGTCCGTTTCTGGAAAAACCAATAAATTTCTTTTACATCAATCTGACAGTCTAAAGTCACATTTCCCCCTAAATTTACCCGTTTATCTATTAAACTCGCTGTAGTTTGACACACCAGCAGAACTGTGAAGATAAAACACACAATCAACCTTCAAAACTATCCAGTCATGTGAAGATCACAGTGAAAGTACATCGAGTAGCTTAAACTTACAGTAGAGTAAAAGCTGCGCCGTCCTCATCCTGTGGTTGTTGAGCTCATATGCTGTAAGATTCACTGAACTATGAATCTAAGCGGATGTGTGAAAAAAACTGAAAGGAAACCACCCTTGAAAAGAGGATGTAGAAGTTGAACTTGCACTGACCAAACTGTTTACCGCTTTTAAATAGGCCGAAGTCCATGAAATAAAAGTACAGTTTGTTTAGACTAATAGATTTCAAGTTTCAATTAGTTTTATATTTTATAAATACACAAGTGCTATTTTATCACCTAAACTAAATCTAATTTTACAGTTTATTAATAATAATTTTTCAAAGTACAGGTAACAATTAGCCTACATTATATATCACACTTGACTTATCACAGCTAAAAGGTCCAATTGAAAAACTTTTATCCTTTTTAGTTAGCTGGCAAATTAAGCAATCTAGGATGACCAATCAGATTTGAATGAACCGATAGATGACGCCATCTCCGATTGCATTTAATTAATGTTAATGTTGTTTTGGAAACATTTTGTTTGGTATTTGGGAGAACAGTAGAATCAAGCATAGTCAGATTTATACAATTCATTTTATTCTTTTAATGGCAAAATATTATGCTCATAAATGTAAATTTTCCTGTAAAAAAAAACTTATTTTACTTCATTCAGGAAATAAATTGAGCTTTATATTGATTCACTCCGATGAAGCAAAAACAATGAAAACATTGAAAATTTGTAATCACTTTAATACATAAAAATTAGCAATAGCCCCCTAGAGTGAAAGTGTCCCCCTAGTGTATGTCAATTGTTGATAATAAAAAAATAAAATAAAAAAACAACCCATATCAAGCTTTATCATAGTTTACGAAATAAATAGCATTTCTTGAATTGTAAATGGTTAGACACAAAAATAACCCAGACACGCGCAAAACGACACACAGAGGGATATAAGAAGCGATAGCAGCCTATGTGATCAAAATCACACACTTTAATAGTATTTATAGCTCCTAACTTAATAAAAAAAGACTGTGTGTGAGCTAAGTAATGAATACCCCAAAATGTACGTTCGTAGGCTATGCAAGTTTTTGAGGCACTGTTTAAATTAAATAAGCTACGTATTGTCACGTAGCCAATCAGCTCAAAAGCTATATTTGATCCCAAACACACCTTAAAACTAATGAATGTTCATAACTAAATTATAATATACAATGTATATTGACTAAGGTTGGCTATTTTAAACTATTTAGAGTAGTTTTTACCTCAGGGAGTCAGCCTGTGATACTTGTACCATCAGGTAGATGGCGCCGTTCCTATTTAAAGGCAATCAGAGATAAAACATTGCTCTCTCTGTCTGTGTTTATATAAACATGTAGAAGATATTTAGAAAGTCAAGAAAACTTGTAGAGGACTTAAACTGACCGCAACAGAGGAGGAAGAGCCTCGCACGGCAGACACGTGAGTCTATATTTCACTTTGAGACTCTACTTCGTCTCTAACATCTTTTGTGTTTTGGACGGAAGAAATGCATACGGTTTATAGTTATGCGAAACTATTTGTATTCAATTTATTTTTTTGATTAATGTCTTTTATTAATTATATTTTTTAAAGATTATTACACTTTTACATGTTATTTATTTCCTTAATCATTTATAGCCTAGTATATTTTATGTGTTTTGATATTTTGATTATTTCCAAATCTTTGGCGTCTCTTCTGCTGTAAATGTATTATCGAATTGATAAGGTAACGTACCTTTGTGTCGAAATATGCCTGTTTCCATCTCTGCAGACATGAGATAATGCATCTTAAAGGTATCAAAACAGGACCTCATAGCCTATCTGTTTTCCTCTATCTTTGACATTTGACCTGTCACTTGCCTCACACACCAACTTTGACAAAATTGATAAGTCTGTTTGACCTTTTCTTATCAGACTAAAACACAAGTTTAAGTTATGTAAGTTTCCAGTATAAATACTCGACGTTGCTCTTATTTTGGGTTTTATTATAAACTAATGTAGCCTACTTGATTCATTTGTTTGTCTCTATAATTTTACATTTTTACTTAATAAATTTGTATAGGCCTACTAAGTAACCATGTAACCAATACTTTTGTGTGTAGCCTATAATACATTTTGATCCACTAAGTATTAGGTTTGCTTTTAGCCATTTTCCATCATTGTGAGTTCACATAAAATAATCAAAAACCACTTATTATTCAGAAATGTATTCTTTTATTAATTTACTTATAAAGGCAAGAACAAAGAGAAGCAATGAAAAGATAGCCCTATTTCAAATTTTGTATTATACATACAATCTATAACATCAGTCAATATAAAACAAACAACAATCAAGCTAATAATATTTTACTGAATATATTTCTGTTAGACTGTAAGAGGGGATTCACTCTTGATCAGGTTTGCCTGGGCTTTTTTTTCCAAAAGTCTTGTTGGTCGAACGGGACAGACGAAACTCCACTTCAGAAAACTATGGAAATAATTTTTTCAAAATAATAATAATAATTAGCTGCTAATGTTCATGTAGAATTGAGTTTTTTATTGATAAAGATAGTTGAATTATAGGTGTGTTTTACCTCTTCGTCATTTGTGCTGTAAAGCTGCTCCAGTTCCTCATCTTGATATTGTTGGTGTGTTTTCTTACACACTTTGATCTGCAATACACCTAAAATACCAACAACATTTCTGTTTAAACATTATACAATTGATCACTAAAGGAGTGTAGCATGCAGCTTTTAAAAGAAAGATATTTTATATTAGACCTATATATTGTTTTATTTTATAGATATAACCCTGAAATCTCACCTATTATTGCCAAAAACATCACAATGCTCAGTATGAAGTACAAAATCATCGGAGTTTGCTGTGCATTCATACTTTGTGAGTCATTGTTCACTTCTATCTGATTCTGATCTTGAAGATATCCTGTTAAGAACAGTAAATACAACAGTTTTGTGTTATTAACATCAAACATGCATTAACATTACACAGAGATTATAACAATAAATGTTGAAATACAACTTTGATACATAATGTGCATGATTTTAGATAATTGTATACTTACCAGAGATGTAAAGTCTGGTGCCATTGCTGAGCTGTAGAGCTGGGCCTATTTTTGCACAATAATATATTCCTAATTCATCAATAGTTATGTTACTAATAAATAACCCGCTGAAAGTTAGTGATGAATATTTGACCATGAATCTTTTTTCATAGAATTGAGAAGATGCACGATGTGATGTGAAAGTCCGCATTATCAGCACTGGAGAATCTGTCCGTTTCTGGAAAACCCAATAAATGTCTTTTACATCAATATGACAGTCAAAAGTCACATTTCCCGCTAAATTCACCCGTATATCTCTTAAACTCGCTGTAGTTTGACACACCAGCAGAACTGTGAAGATAAAACACACAATCAACCTTCAAAACTATCCAGTCATGTGAAGATCACAGTGAAGTACATCGAGTAGCTTAAACTTACAGTAGAGTAAAAGCTGCGCCGTCCTCATTCTGTGAGTGTTTAATTTATATCCAATAAAATATTTTAGTTTGAATCTGAGCAGAAGTGTTAATGCAGAAAAAAATAGGACACCAGCAAACACACTTAATAGCGAAGAAGACAAGGATATCTGAGGTCGGATGCGTTGATGTTTTCCACAGCGTGTGACCATGTACACGATCTTAACATATAAACCAGATCAGAGTTGAAACCGACTAACCCACAGCTGTGAGAAAACACACTCAGAGTGGATGAATGCAGTGAGACGATCAAGACACGATAAACCAGAAGACACTGCACTCGGCATTACACACGTCAAGTTTTACCAGTCAAATGTCCAGTCAAGGCCTTTTTATTGACACTGAAATATGTTAATAAACTCTGGATATTAACACACACACATACACTTTACGTAACATTAATGTTCTGTTCATCAAACATCAGTCAATCTAAGAATATTTTACGCTCATTCATTATTTAGCAGAATATACTTCTATTAGATTGTACGAGATGATTTACTCTTGATTATGTTTGTCATGGTTTTTGAAATCCACTTCAGAAAACCACAGAATGGTTTTAAAAAAAACTTAAGTTAGTTTCTAATGTCTGTAGAAAGATTTTTCATCATGTTAACTCATTCAGTTGATTGAATTAGAGATGTGTTTTACCTCATCCTCATTTCTGTGGTAAAATGGTTACAGATCTGCAATGGGCTATATGCACTCATAAGTTCCGCATTTGACGCAAGGATGCTCGTCCATTTCCGGTTGGGGAGATTAAAGCGGAGGAAAACCGAGGAAAACGGGATTATGGCAGCGTCTTCAAAATTTACTGTCCTCCCGTCTTTGAAACGAAACGTACATACGTTTAGATGTAATTTTATGTATAGTTATGTTTATTTAATATAATTTTAAAAAGAAGGGGTGTCTGTTTTATCTGTTTTTGTGACTAACGTTTCTTTAGTATAACCATGGAGTATAAAATTCAATATAAATTCTCGGTATTGCATTGTACTCTACGATCGGTGGAAGTTATCGAGCATCCTTAAACCTTTACCGGAAATACCGCCGTGCATAGAGCCCCGATTAAAGTACAGCAACATTTCTGATTAATCCGTTATAAAGTTCACCACAAGGATTGAAGCTGTCAGGGTCCTGATGTGTTTTGTACTTTTGTTCATTTGTGTTGTTTTTCCCCTGTCATTTGTCTCCATGGTTACTGATTGATTAGCTGCACCTGATGTTGTTTTGCTTGATTAGTTCAATGTTATTTAAAGCTAACTCTTAGCTAAAAACACTTAGTTCTTTCAAAAACATATGTGCTCATTAATGTATATTTACTTCGTTCAAGTTATAAAGTATTCTCGTGAGTGTATAATATATACCATTAAAAATACATACGGGTAAGGGGTTCTAATGTCGGTCGCCATGTTGCCCTCCATCTTGAAAGTACATTAGCCAAAGAGGGACATACCCGTTAATTCAAGCTTTGCCTTTCGCGTTTACGTTTGAGTTAACACTCATGGACGAGGTCGAACTGGAAGCCATGTTAATCTTGGACTACATTGGCCACTGTAAGAGTTAAAACGAAATCGGAATTGAGAGGAACACTGGATGGTCATATAACTTTTCACCGCTAGATGGGGGTAAAAATCACACAGTGTAGCTTTAAGGTAAAAAACTGCATAGAGCTGCTTTAAAAGTAATATACACTACATACAATTTCACTTAATTAATAGCAACTCAGAAAGAGACATAATCAACTACATTACAAAGTTCATAAATTCTCAGGTCAAAGGTTGTAAAACTTGATTGACATTTTAATGTTAAAATCAGCACATAATTCTGATCATTAGAATCGAACAGCAATCAATCTTTCAGTATGTTGCTATTTCATATTCAGAAGATGGCAGCACTTCTAGATATTCATGATCGGTCAGTGGATCCTGAGGAACTGCAGTGCCGTTGGTCCGAATGGATGTTGTTCTTCTGCCTAAAATCTAAATGAATGAAAGGAAAAAAATATACATTAGCTGCTAATTCTCATTTATAACTGAACTGAACTGAATTATTAATATAAACAGCAAAAAGGCATGTCTTACCTGCTGAGAATTTACATATCTAGGAATTTTCTTAGACATTTTACGGTTCATAATTACTAAACCTAAAACCAAAAAATATACTCTGATTAAATGCTGTCAAAATTAATTGACAAATGTAATAATAATGTAATTTTAAAATAAATTGTACTCACCTATCACAGCAGCAAACAGCACAACCATCAGCAGGGTGAACATGACGATCAGGATCTGATTTTGTTGGGGATTCTTTTGCTCTGGTTCATCTGGACCTTGGGGGGCTTCTGTGTTATTGTAAAAAGTTTTATCATTTACAGATAATTTGGATAGTTTGGTTATTTAATCTTTTTGTAATGCATCCTTGCCATTTAGATTGCAAAATAACTTTGCATAAATAACATTATTATTATTAGAAACATAATTATGATTATATAACAATCTCCGATACATACTGTATTTTATATCGGATATTTCGATACATACCGCCCTCTTGAGATGCATCTTTTAAAAAAGCCAAGTATCTTATTTCATTTGTTGTTTGAATTGTATTGGAAATAATTATTTAACCCTCTGATGGTCTTCCTTTATGAGTCACGTCCTGGGCCTTCCTGGTAAGAAGTGGCAGGAGGCCTAAAAATGAAACTTCTTCCATCCCAGTAAAACCAATGCAATTTATTTTTGTTTTATAATATTTACTCTTTTTAATTTAGTATTTTGATACAATTTGATTGAATTTATTAATATTTATGCAATATTTATGGTCTATTTTTTCAATGGAAATATATATATATATATATATTATTACTATTTTTTTTTAATATTAATGCAGTATTTTTGTTTAATATAGAGTCTAGGCCTTCAGAAAAAAAATCTTTTCTTATTTTAAAAAAATGTAAAATAAATAAATAAATAAACAATTTTGATTTTTTGTGTTTTTTGTCAATTGCCCATTCATTTCCTATGGGGGTCATTTTTGACCAAAGACCAAAATCGTGACTAATTTTTTTACGACCACTTAGCATGCTCGGATCATGACCTCAATTTTATTTTATTTTTTCACATACCAAACGCCAAAAAAAAAAAGTCACCAAGTATCAGAACCTTCAGATGAAGCTGCAATTTTTAATAATTCAAAACAGAAAATTATTCGGTCAGAAGTGACTGAGGACCATCAGAGGGTTAAAATAACAACAACAATAATATAGCTCTCAGTTGTGTGAATATATCACAGTTTTATGCTTACCAGTGGTGTCCAGTCTCATACCGTCACTGATCTGAAGATCCCAGCCTGGTTTTATACAGTAATAAGTTCCTAAATCATCAACAGTGACAGTATTGATAATTAATTGGCTCCTGCTTCCCTCTGAAAATTTGTTGCGGAATTTTTCGTCGTGATATTCAGGATTTTCAGATCCAAACGTGCGCATTATCATCACTGGACGAACTGATGGTTTTATCACAAACCAAATAACAGCTTTTAATTTGAACTCACAAGCTAAAGTCACTCTCTGTCCTAAAGTCACCTGTTGATCAGAGACACCTTCTGTGTGTTGAGGACACACAAACACACCTGAATGAACAGAAAACACACCATTCAGATTATCTGATCATGACTGATCACATTTAATCACACATGAAATAAACTTACAGAGGAGTGAAAGCAGCAGAGTCTTCATTCTGTGATCTTGTTAAATGTGTTCAGGTTAAACTTGGGTGGAGATTGAGGATGTGTGTAACTTTAAATGATGAAATTTACCCTTACACTGACCTTGTTGTTGTTTTACCACCATTGATCGAAGTGTAAGTGATGGAGAACTTATAGGCCTAAATATACATCTTAATATAATTTCTTTCTAAATCAGTTGACATTGTTTTAATTTTAAGTAATCTAATAATAATGGAAGTAGCTAGAACATATATATTTTTTTGGAAATGGGAGTAGATCATGTCGGTTTGCGTAATTTCTTGGAGATTCATCAAGTTCTTTTTATAGATGTGAAGAATAACTTTCCAGTTACTTTCCAGACCAAATAAAGAGACACCAACAAAACTGAACAACAGCTTTAGTTAGTTATTTTCATTAATAACTTTCTGATATTAATCATGAATCAACTTAGCACTTCTTAATTTTCTTCAACAACAAAAAAGACTCTGGCAAAAGAGTTTGATGTTGATCACATTCCTTTGTTGACTCATATTTATGTTTAACTGGATATTGATTAACGAAATGTAGATGTGATGCATGTTCCCTGTTTTTTTTTTTTTTTTTTTTTTTTTTTTAAGTGTATTTTTTGTTCCAGCTGTTCACATCCTGTGTTAACTGTTTTACTTTACGTCATTTGCTTACAACTGAGAATTTTTTCCTTTTGATTTTTCTCACGTACAGATGAAAAAAAAAATTCCACGTGATCTGAAAAAGTGTACGGTTACGCTTGACGTCACCCCTGGCCTACATCTTCGGAGACCTTTTAGAAAATATAATATAAACCTTTGCTCACTGAAATGATGCAAGTCACTTTTATACTTGTTGTTTGCTTACTGTCGACATTTGCAATATATATTGCATCAAGTGACTCTTAATTTGCCGTAAGTTACCACCCGCACTCTGGATACGTAAAGCTTTCCTGCGTCACCTAGAAGGACTCTTAATTTGTCGCTCGGTGCGCGACTTCCGCTTTGAGTGTCAAATATGGCCACGTCCAGACTAGAGATCAATTTCATCAGGTTATTATCACGCTGTGAATCTCTGGCTTCAGAGAAAAGAGGCGAGACAGAATGGAGACTAGAAAAGGTAATTCAAAACAACATTACATTTACGTTTAATCATCTGCGTTTGAAGTTAATATTTTAATTTTACAAAAGAGAATTCTCTGCATGAAAACAGCAAAGCAACAATACCAACCTCATTCATACCGGTTTATGAATTACGTGTCATTAACAATACAATCATTCGTATTAATGAATCACACACTAGAATGAGTTCATTGCTTATTTGCTCACTGTCTTCTTAACTGTATGTCTCAATGCAGTATTTATAAAATCATTAACAGGTTTTTTTTTCTTTTTTAAGTATGTTGGTGCTCTGGAGGAGATGCTTGTAGCCCTTAAAAAGAGTTCAAGGTATGTTTATATAACATTTCAGGCAATAATGTGTCACAAATCATAATTATAAACCATTTTGACATTTATTGTGTGAAAATGTTTGTCAATTCTTACATGAAACTCATGATGATGTTGAGATTAACAAAACAGACAGCTAGTAGTTGTTTTCTTATATTTGTGAAACATCTCAGACTGTGCTATAGACACTACTACAAACATTATATTTATTTCTGATTCTCCTAGCAAACCAACACCGGAAATACTGACAGACTACAACCGCAAGGTGGAATTCCTGAAGGGTCTCTTGGAGGCAGACAAACTGGTCAGTCATTTTATTATTTGTTCACTGCGTGATCAATGACAATAGGCAGAAAATGCATCATGCTTATCATATTACAGTAAAGAAATGTATTGTTTGCTTTTAGCCATCTCCAGCAGAGAAGTCTTTAGCGAATCAGTTTCTGGCACCTGGACGGACACCTACGATATCCAGCGAGAGAACGCCGGCCAGTAAGACGGTGCACATACAGAGTAAAGCGAGATGTGCTGAAGAAATGAGGAAGGAACTAATGGGCACCGTATGACTCTTACCTCTTTACACCACAAATGTACTTTTTATACATTCATGGATTTTTTTGGTTATATGATATTTGTAACAATAAAACATTTTACTCTCATAAAGCCAAAAACTACCAAAACATCCTTCAAACAAGAACTTTACAAAACAAAAACACATAATTGTATTATAGCTATGCTAGTACTGTGTAATTAATCGCATCTAACATAAACGTTTGTAAATATATATCTAAACTTTTGTTAGATATGATTAATTATGATTAGGGCTCTCAAACGATTAACCGCATCCAAAATAAAAGTTTGTGTTTACATAATATATGTGGGTGCACAGTGTATAATTATTTTATATTTATAAATACACACACATGCATGTATATATTTAAGAAATATTTTCATGTAAATACTGTATATAGATTGATTTATAATATATATATAAATATTTCATATATAAATAATTTTTTTTCTGAAATATACATGCATGTATATGTGTATATAAAATAATTATACACCGTGCACCCACGTATATTATGTAAACACAAACTTTTATTTTGGATGCGATTAATTGCGATTAACCGTTTGACAGCCCTAATTATGATTAATCAATCTGACGGCACTTTTGCATAAATCAAGCAACAAAATTGTCAAAAAACAAGTCTTAACTCTTATTTTAGTGTCATTGATATACCATTGTATTTTAATTTTTAATAAGTATATATATTATATTACTTTATTTTAGCTTAATTATTTCTAATAAACAAATGGTTTTCTATATTCTCTTTCATTTAATGTTTATTTTGCAAGTAGCAATGTTTTTTTAAATAGTTAGTGTCATTGTTAACGACTCTTCTCTTTCCTCTTCTTGGTAGGGTGTGTCAAATTCTGGTAAGCTGTGTTTTATGTTTTAATTTAAATGCTACGTTTTAAGAAATTAAATTACAAATATTGATTGTGCATTTTTCTCTGTTCTTGATGGTTAGGTTCACTGGAGACGGATCTCAGACACAGAAAGTAGGTTATGCTGTCGTTGATTTCTATTGAACCACACGTGGATGGCATTGGGTTAATTTCTCCTCATTTCTCAGGAGTTTTCCTGTAGACGAGCGACAGTCGGCGACAGAGCTGGACGCTATTCTACAGCATCATAACAATCTCCAGGAGAAACTGGCCGATGACATGCTGAACCTCGCTCGCAACCTGAAGAACAACTCGCTCGCGGCTCAGAACATCATAAAGCAGGACAACCAGGTCTCATATTTTTCTTATCTCCCTTAAATTTATTATTACCAGCTCAAATGGAACAAAAAAAGGAATGCTATTTTTAATACTCAATTTATAAAAAATATGTGTATATATGAAAGAAATGTTTTTTAATTCTATTTTTTTTTTAAATCAGCATATTCAAGCTTTTTATTATTATTATTATGATTATTATTAGATGCCATTGATTTGTTTCAAAGTAAGTCACTGTAATAAAGACCATGTATAAAATGTAAAGCAGCAGCTTGAAGAGGTTGTTCGTGGAATATTTGTTGTGTGACCACTAGAGGGCAGCAGCATATTAGTGTAGTTTTACACCCACTAGTGTGGATTTTAAAGGGATAGTTCACCCAAAAATGTAAATTCTGTCATTTATTCACCCTCAAGTTGTTCCAAACCTGTAAGAGTTTCTTTCTCCGGTTGAACACAAAAGAAGATGTTTTGAAGAATGTTTATAGCGTTTGACTTCAATGTAGGAAAAAAAAATTAAAACTATATAAATGCTGTTCGTTTTCTCACACAAACCGCTCGTTTCGTGTCTTAGGCCATCAATGTGTACTTACATTTACGAGTCATTAAATCATGTTTAATTTGGACTTCGCTGTGCATGCTCTTTGAGGTGGTGACCATAGACCTCCATTATATGACTGATAGACATGAACGGTTTGACCTAAAAATAAAAAATATTGAAAATACTGTGGAAACAAAGACACCTACATCTTGGATGCCTTTGAGGTAAGCTAAAACATACCAAAAATTAATTCAAAGTGAACTATCCCTTTAATGGTGAGTAAATGTGACAGAATTTTCACTACTAGGTGAACTCGCCCTTCTTAAAATAGTCTCCTCAATAGCATTGAACATACTGTAAAATGTCCTCCTCCTTTTTAGACCCTCACTCAGTCCATGCGTCAGGCCGACATGAACTTCGAGAAGCTGAAGACCGAGTCGGATCGCCTGGAACAGCACGCCAAGAAATCCGTCAACTGGTTCCTGTGGCTGATGCTGATCTTGGTCTCCTTCACGTTTATCAGCATGATCCTGTTCATAAGACTGTTCCCGAGACTCAGATGATGATCGTCATCGTTAGATGTGCTAGATTTACTTTATCTAATAACCGCAGGTTTACGTGTAGACACTAGCCAATGGCCATAGAGTTGAATGACAGCCTCAATCTCTCGATGTCATTCCCGTGAAAATCCACATTACCTGCATGCCTGTCATGAAGAATTCCAGTTGAATCCCTGGGACGCAGCTAATTCTAAATTACCATCAAAAACACGTTGTTCGCTAAAATGAACGGTAAGTCTATCGGCCATTTTATTTACAACTTATAAAATGCTTGTACTAATTTTGAGACGCGCATTTTGGGTGCTTACAAAGTTTTCCCTGAATTGTCACTGTTCCCAAAATAAAGGTTCTGTTTAATATACAGATATGGCTAAATATGATCACGTTTATGATCTGAGTTGATCCGTTTTCTCATGCTAAAAACGAACCGAGCTGTTTTAAGGTCCAGTCGACTTGTCCAGGCTTGCCGTGTCAATCAGGAAAATGTTCTGGCAAGCATGCAGGAAGTATTTTTACTAGTCGGAAGCACAGATGGATACTGTCTTCTCCACCCAGAGTGTACATGCTCCATATTTAGCTGCTAAAGATCTATTTGTGCTTGTTCCCTATATAGCACACGGAGTGTTAAGTAGTGCTCCGATAGACGTGTTTGTTCAACTGTGCAGCTCTTTTAATGGATCTATTAATGTTCATCTGAAACGGACGGTTATTGATCATTTTTATGTCCTTGTGTTTTTGTTTGCTCCTTTGATTGATTCACATGTGAAGAAAAAAACAGCATATTATTTTAATAAAACGAATTGCAGTCCTCCTATACTTGGTGTTTAATTTGATGTTTTATAAAAAAAAATAAAAAAAAAATCACAAGTAGACCTACATTGTGGCTATGGTGCTGTGTCACATCCACCTTTGTACGGCAAAATCAAGTCAAATCAACAGGAACCCACGTGATCTGGAATTTCGACTGAGGATGAATGGTTTTCCCACGCATGATGTCACGTCAAATCGTCGTATTGACAACCAATAGAACGTTTTATGTTTATAATAGTTTATATTCCTCATAATTATTTCTTTTTAGGCCTAAATAGTTTCTTATTTTATATTTTTTGCTTTTTTTTATACTTTAAAGGTGGTAAGCTATTTTCGGAGAGGCTAACAATAGAGTGCTGAAGTGACGTCGTCACTTTACGACAACTCGGAAGCTAGCGGCGCACGGGCTATGCGCACGGGACTTTTTGAATAGACGTTTGGAAAATCGCAAAAAATAAGATTTGTGTTCAACATAGAGTTGTGACCCTTACACGTTTTACACGTATCAAGATATGTACAAGTTAATCCAAAATTCATACATTTTGAAGCTTATATAAAGTTTTAAAAACACACAAGCAGACACAATAAAGTTTTAAAAAAACACAAACGGGTTATAACTGTGTGTATGTCATAGATCAAAACGTGAAAAATATTTAGAGGCTTTGTTCACCACAGACCTTATTTCAGGCGATTTAGCAAAAACCCATTAAAAAAATCCCATAGACTTTAGAGCGAGGGAACCAGTAGTGCTAAAATGCTAACTCACTTCCGCGTTTTGGCCTACAGAATGACGTCGTAACTTCGGCACTCTAGCAAGCTCGCTATGAAAGGATCCGTCCCTTCAGAGTGTCTCCAAAGACACTTCTTCTTCAAAACACATGAACGCGCACAGTCGGGAGCAAACAAAAGCGTCTCCAGAGGTGGCGTTAAACCTCCTCATGTTTCAAAGAGCACAACATTAATAATGAACATAAACAACTTAGAGCTGTACCACCTGACTGTTGCAGATTCATTTCAGCGTTGAAAACATATATTCGAGTCACGCCTCAAGTGTAATCATGGGTTTCCATCTATTCTAAATGATGTAAAGGCAGCATAAGCTTGTTAAGGTGACTGCGGTTTTGTTTGCGTGTTCAATGACTGACATCTGTCTAACTTCGTTATATGAAACGTGGTGATGTCTGCGCGGAGGTAATACACGTTGACAGGCAGGTAGGACATCAATAGAGCCGTTCCTCCAATCATTGCATTCGGTCCGGATGCAATGATTGGACGAACATTTTATGGTTATACGCCTTCCACAGACAATATGTATACAAGACCAGTTCAATTTATTGATTGCTATTATGGTGTGAAGAGATTTTCAGCCAGCATAACAAAAAAAATATTTCTGGAAGAAATCGCCTATGCCTTCAACGTTATTGAATTGCAATGTGGCAACATGCCTTAGCTTAGCTAATAAATCCCTGACCACTGATGGTAGAAATTACTTTTTTGTGGTCAAAACATTAAGATTTGTGACACAGACAGTGGTGTTCAATAAACCAAACCTGAGAAGATTTCTCTTGAGTAAAAAAAGTGCGACAATTTGCCCCAGTCATAAAAACTTTGCTTTTGCTAGGCACATCTGCACTTCATCAGGTAATATTACGTCTTTTAAAAACTATTTTATGTTCGGAAAAAACGCTGATGTACACGGAAATTTATGTACTTTGGAATAATGTTCTTTATGACCCCTGTTGTTGTTAGCTTAGCAGTCCCCTAATGCATCATAAATCATAGTTACTTTGACACAAGACTCCCGTGGACCCAAAGGCCTAATTTTTCCAAAACCAGGTCGATCCACCTTTGAAGTAAAGCGAGCAGATAAAGTAGCTGTGAGCTTTAATTTCGCGGTTCCTGACAGGGAAAAGCTCTGATCCAGGCCGCGGGTTAGCTGAGGCGAAGGGATTGAAGCGACACCTCCGCCGCGCCGCGGGCCTCCGCTCAACCCCCTGGGAACCCAGCAGGTGCTGCAGAGTTCCTGGAAACCGCTCAAGTTCACTGAGATTAAGACACAATAAACCCGCCTTCTCGGTAGATCTTTAACCGTAACATGGAACAGCTTTTACTTGATTAATTTGAGGAAAAAAAATGGATTAAATCGTGTCATTTTTGGTCACGATTGTATAAGCGCTGCCAAGCCGATGTTTTGATCCAGCATGTGGTATCTTCCCAAGGTCGATTCTGACGTCAAGTGTTTTGTGCAACATTAACAATTGAAACATCAAGGTCAAACTTGTCCCACGGATGGATAGGGACCGGTTTGCGCACAACTTTCCACGATTGTTTACGAGTCGTTTACTGAGGCAAGACATTTTCATGTCGGGTTTATGCTAAGTTTTGAAGCAAGTAGACAGTTCTGTGGTGTGTGGAGGGCTTGTTTAAAACAAAGCTGTTGCAACATGTCCCAGCAGGAAGTGCAGTGTGGGAACGCTCTTCTGCTTTGATCCTCGCAGGAGGAGTCGCTATAATTACGCCGTTGGTCCTCCAGGATGGGTGGTATGGGGGATCTGCCCTCCTGTAAACACTAATGGTGGACAACACAGAGGAAGTTGTTCAGGAAGCTGTTTGGTTACCTGGTTTCTCGTTCTTTCCTCCTTGGTGTTGTGGTAAATAACCTCTTCTGTTCTGAAACTGTATTGGCCAAGTCACTAATCTTATCTAGTTGGATCTTGCGGATGTTTTGTTTATGGTTATGTGACATTTTAGATACACTCACCAGCTACTTTAAAAAAAAACTTAAAGGAGTAGTTAAAAAAAAAAAAACTTTTGCTGATAATTTACTCACCCCCATGTCATCCAAGATGTCCATGTCTTTCTTTCTTCAGTCAAAAAGAAATTAACGTTTTTTAAGAAAACATTCCATTTTTCTCCATATAATGGACTTCAATGGGAACCAAATGGTTCAAGGTCCAAAAGACAGTTTCAGTGCAAACTGTTCAAAGGGCTTTAAACGACCTCAGACGATGAATAAGGGTCTTATCAAACGAAACGATCACTCATTTTTATAAGCAAAAATACTCGCCTTGCTCTGTTCTGTGATGAGCGTTCGTGACTCTCCTTTTCGAACTCATTCATCAAAATGAAAATGTAATTTAATGAAAAATTACATAAAATTTTATTCGGAACTAACAAATCGAACTTCTCGATCAACGGTTCATAAAAATTTGGCCATCCCGAAAAGATCATCCGCCTTTGCACAGACAGCTTATTCATTTAAAACTATAAAACAATGGAATCAACTCCCCTACCATTTAAAGCTGTCTGCAGATGTGAACCATTTTTCTAAAAACTTAAAGAAATACATACTTGAGAACCAGCTGTGTCAGCATCAGTGCGTTTAATGTATACATTGTGAGTAGAGATGGTCCTTTGAATATGTTATCTCTTTTTGTATCTGATTGTTTTTATATGATTGTCATAGACTAATATGTGTAGCTATATTACTATTGATAGTTGTTTTGCAATGTTCTAATGTCTTAAATTGTGTGCACCTGCCCGGGGACTGCGGATAAAAAACTAGCTTAGGCTAACTCTGGCACAAAGCATCTCTTCGCAAGACTAATGTATCTTGTGCATTGTCCCTGATAAATAAATAAAGGAGAAAAAAAATCAACAAATCTTTTTCATGATTCGAAGGGTTCCTTTGTCTGGAGTCGTTTAAAGCCCTTTGAAGCTGCACTGAAACTCTCACTTGGACCTTGAACATTTTGGTTCCCATTGAAGTCCATTATATGAAGAAAATTCTGGAATGTTTTCATCAAAAACCTTAATTTCTTTTCGACTGAAGAAATAAAGACATGGACATCTTGGATGACATGGTGGTGAGTAAATTCAGCAAAAGTTTTTTTTAAAGTTACATAAATGTTACATAATTTTCTCAAGTATGCATGAAGTTTATGTACTTAATCATTTTAAGGCAATGGGTTTCCTCACTTTTTTTAAGTTTAGTCAACTGATCACTTTTTACTGTGCAGGTACACCTTACTAGTTGCCTTACGAACTGCCTTAATTCTTCATGACATCAATTCAGTAAGGAGCTAGAAACATTGATAGCATCAATAGCATTTGTCGGCTGCACAATCACGATGCAAATTCTCCCATTCCAGCACATCCCAAAGCTGCTCTATCGGATTGAGATCTGGTAGCTGTAAGGCCATTTGAGTTTAGTGAACTCATTGAACTCATCTTCAAGAAACCAGTTTGACATGATTTGAGCTTTGTGACATGGTGTGTTATCCTGCTGGAAGTATCAATCAGACGATGATACACTGTGGTCATAAAGGGTTGGACGCGGTCAGCTACAATACTCGGGTAGACTGTGGCGTTTAAACGATAGTCAATTGATACGAAAGAGCTCAAAGTGTGCCAAGAAAATATTCCCCTCACCATCACACAGTTTTGGGGAGTGCGTGTGAATTGTAGACTGGCATTCTGTTCTCAGCTGACAGGAGTGTGTTTTCTTCTGCTAGCCCGTCTGCTTCAATGTTGGACGATTTGTTTGTTCTGGTCATTCTCCTCTGAACTATGGCATCAACAAGGCATTTATACCCATAAGGTGCCCTTCTTCCACCTTGCAGGGGCCGTAATTTCCACATTGACGTATTCGACTGACTTGTTCAGTCTTGACGTAGTCACGCCTCTACTCAATATTCATTGACTAAAGATTCAAGGCGGCTTGTTTCTTTTGTTGACACGGCTCTCCATGTTGGGTTGTTGTGGGCCACAAATGAGGTCTATGCCTCTTACAACATGCCTGAAAAATCTGATCTGATGAGCCGGTTGCTGTTTGTATCCATCCGGCTTTATCTGTCAATGATCTCATGCCATAATGTCTCTGTCAAACCATGCTAGTAATGCAGGGATCAGTAAGCGTTGAGTTGGGGCCCTTTCAGCACATATGAGAGGGTGGAAAGACAGCTTGTCTCCAGCATTTGTGGGATTTGGAGAATTTTGGCTGTTCTTTTACGCTACCTGATGAGCTACATGTATTTTGAGGACTGTCAGACGCTTATGCCTTAAAGCTGCAGTACGTAGTTTTCACTCTTTGTCGCCATCTCTGTTCAAAATCTGCAATTGCAGTTATTCGCGTAATTATCAACTTTACGTGGGTTGTGCCTCGGCAATGCACAGCACGGACGAATCCAATGTTTTGAATGAGAATGCGGCTGTCAGTCGCCCGCCGGTGTGGACATGCTCGAATTTCCCGTGGAAGTCCACCAGTGTAATTGACTGATTAGATATTTGCGTTAATGAGTTAATGAGGTGTACCTAATGAAGTGACCAGTGAGTATAGATAGATAGATAGATAGATAGATAGATAGATAGATAGATAGATAGATAGATAGATAGATAGATAGATAGATAGATAGATAGATAGATAGATAGATAGATAGATAGATAGATAGATAGATAGATAGATCGATCGATCGATTGGTAGGTAGGTAGGTAGGTAGATGTTTCTTTTAGTTTTTAAATTTTCCTGTAAATTACACTTTGAATTTGGTGTTTTATGTTAAATGTTCAGAATTCAGTCTTTTTCAAATGATCACATACATGATACACATATGTAACAAAGTGAATCTCTTTACAACATTTCACAGCATCAAAATCATTAGCATATGATCTATACATGTTTTACAAATTAAATAATAGGTTTATGTTTACATTGTGCAAATACAAATGTGATTTTTAATATGGTAATGAGAATGAGTTCTCACTGGCTGTGAGAACAGAAAATGACAGCAAAGCAATGACATGTGCGATCATCATCTGACAGGTGTGTGTGTGTGTCTGGTTGATGAAGGGGGAGGGGAATAATCTGATCACAGAAATCATTTTGGATTACTGGTGTTAGAACAGTCAGTATATGAGCTCTTGTATAACAGATAGATTAATCACAGCTTTAAAGCAAACAAGATGTTCTGTTCCTGAGTGCTTTCACAGACTAAACTGTCCAATTAAATTACATTTATGTTTCAGGCAGACGCCTTCATGTCACAGGGACTTCAGTGGCAAATCATCGCCTTCAAATGTTAATACCTTAACAGACATCATTTCTGTTCAAGTCACATTTCAGTCTCCCAGAGACTTAATAAGAAGAATTTAACTAAAATACTAAAATAATTAAAACTAAAACCAAAATATAAATAAACAAAAACTATTCAGACATTACAAACTAAACAAAGGTCTACTAAAATTTTAATTAAAATTAAAATAAAACGGAAATTATAAAAATGAATTTTTTTTGATACATTTTCAATTTTGAAAAATAAAAATTTGAAAAATGAAAAAAAAAACATCTGAGTGATGAAAGCGTAGAAGACATCACAAAATTATTATATTATTTTGTATTATATTACATTATATTATATGATATTATATATCATCTGATATTATAAATACTATTTCTATATATTTACAAACTTTTATGTTAGATGATTCATCAATTTGAGCAATAAATTAAATTATATTATATTCATTATATTATATTATAAATAATATTTCTTTATATTTCATATATTTACTAACTTTTATGCTTGATTGATCAATTTTAGAGCAATAATTCTATTCTGTTATGTTATTTTATGTACTGCCCTATTTTTTGTTTATTTATTTTTTATATTATTTGTCAACTAACATTATATACATATATTTTGAGTGATAAATAAAATAATGATATAAAATAATATAAAATAAAAAATACATATGAAGTAGATTTTAATTTAATTTTAATTTTTATCATTAAAATACATAAATACATAAAGTAATCAGTTCTTACGCATAAAATACTTTATGGATTCAGATTTCAAGGTCCAAAATTCTCAGTCTTGAGCCTTATATGTAAGTATATTTAAAAAGTGTATTTAATTCATCACTCTTGCTTTCTCTTTGTGTGGGTGTGTAACAGACTCCATTCCACTCCATTGTGTTCCGCTCCGTGTTTTGGGCCTCGCCGCTGCTCTACCCCAGCTGACTGGCAGTACTTGTTTACTGGTGGAGGTACACAGGGAGAGTCGAGAGGGGGAAAACCATACCGCCGACAACACGAGAGAAGTTTTTACCCACTTTCAGACCATTCCCACGCCAACGAGTTCATCTAAACCGCACACTGGGGTCTTGTGGACGGAATTGAGTGGTTTTGTGGGCAGTCTGGACACGCGTTGGACGCTGGTCTGTGAAAACGTGGAAGATTAAAACGCAACGCGGCCGTGACGCGCGTACGCTCACACACTTCGGGAGCATTGTGCTAGAAGCAACGGCTTTAGGGGAATATCCATATTTTTATTTGTGATCTCAACGCCTCGTATATACACAAACGTGTGTGGATATTTAATTTTAGAGCTCGGTAGCTTATCTGACAGCGGAATAGCAAAGAAAAGAAAAAAGCCCCTTTGGTTTATGCATGTGTAGCTATATAGTGATTTTCCAGACATTTTTCTGATAAGAACATTTGGCACTACATGAAACGACCTGTGGAATAACGCCTATATTTTGTCTCTGCCCTCCGAGACATTTAAATCTGTCAAATATTTGGAAATTTGGACGATTGGGAAACATCTGCAAGCTTTTCTGTGAACAGTGGATTTTTTTCTTCTTCTCCTTTTTAAAGGCAACCATACTATTGTTGATTTTACAGGAATTTGCCAACTAAAACGGGGATATGAAAAAGTTGCAATGTACTGTACCCTTAAGGGTACCTCATTCCTAGAAGTGTGGGATTGATTCCATGGACGAATTACATGGACGTTTTCATGCTTGATATACAGAAAGCAGAGATGCATCCGAAAAATCGTTCAAAATGATTTTTGTTCATTTATTTTTCACTAGAGTGCAAGATCATGTTATTTAATAGTAATTTATCCCGTGCTGCGTAGGCAACAACTATTTAAATTGAACATTATCTTTAATTCAAGCACGGTGGACCCCTGGGTCCCCTTCTTGGGGGGTCTCATTTAAGTTGTCGCTGTGATTGAGACTTTATTAGCCTGGATATAAGCTAATTAACGTTTTTTTTTTGTTGTTTTTGATTTTTGTTGTTGTTGTTGTTGTTTTTTTGAACACGCCAGAGGTGGATTTAATTTTCCAAGAAAACTAAAACGTGTCGCGAGACATAATGCGGCTGGACACATCTGTGGTTGTTTTGGTCACTTTCGCCTACATCGTGTGTCTCTGCGGATCGCTACATGGAGAAAGTGAGTAATAACACGCTTTAATTCACAAAATGTAGATATGTTATTCCGCTATGTGTGTACTATTAGTTTACAACTGAGGGGACTTGTGGAATTCACTCATGTAGACTTCGGGCAGCTCCGACGTGTTGACGAGGGATGTTTCACATAATTTGCTTGTTTTTAAACGACTTTTTGTGTTGAAAATGCCGTTTTAGAAGCCATTTTATGACTCAGATATTTTGTAAAGATACAATTTCGGTAATTTGTGGAATGAAATCTTAATTATTTTATTGTAAATGTATGTTATATATATGGTTCCCCCACTTCCTCTCAAAATGGGCTGTTCCTTTAGGCCTGGCGTTCTGTGCGTCAGCCCGAAGGCCAGATTAGCGCTCGTGACTGGACTCGGCGGGATTCGCGTCGCGGCCACGCGCACGCCTGTATTCCAGTCACGGAGACGCACACGCACGTACTTCACGTTCGGTTTGGAACCGTGTTGTAAACAAGTTGAGGCCTTAAGAAGATTCCCAGATCCCATAAGTGCAGGATTAGCCTACATTGGCTTTCTTTCTATCTATCTATATTTCCAGAGATGTGTGCTCATCTTTTGTGTGATATCAATGAATAATTCCCAGATGAGAAGTAAAATAATTTTACGTGCACAATATTGCATTGGAAGATATTTTAAGCGTGGTGTGGGTGGGTGTAACTTTCAAACAAACGTAGGCTATCACAGTTAACCGGACAGTGGTTTATGTATATTTAACTCAGTATGTTTTGAAATGAAGGTTATTTATTCATACTAGTTCTTGTTAATTGTAAGTCGACAAACTAATTAACAAATCAACCTAATGGCCACGGTAATCATGCTAATGGCCATGGTACATTTATCAAGTCATACATATTATATAATATATTGCTTGTATATTGTCTATATATTGTATATATATGTGTGTGTCGCCATATATATATATATCACCTTTTTCCACCTTCATTGCCATTGGCATAGCTTGCTTAGTTGGGGTCCGGAGACATTAAATTTAACATTATATTAAATATTCAACAATGATATTGACCTTTCTGCATTGACACTATTACACAAGAACCATCACAGTTTACTCCAGAGACCAGAGCAGCTATATATGTATATAAATGAACTAAATTAATAACTTTTATAAAACAAAAATGAAACATCACTGAAATTAGTTAAGCTGGACTGTGACACTATTAGTTATCTCTGTAAATTTTAGGGCTGCCCCCAAATAGTCGACTAAATGTTAGTCGATATGAGGAGGGCTTGGTCGAATACATTTTCATTAGTCGGTTAGTCGCAAAAAAAAAAATATATATATATTACTTGAAAAAATTACGCAATCAGGGGCTGCGCAGTCAGTGTATGACATGACATCAAAGCAACGAGAGATCAACGAGATCTCGTGCCTCGCGGTATACAACGCACTTGTGGGAGAGGTATCGGAAAATATCGCGACCAACAAGCTGTTGTCTTAGATCCACGTTTAAAGAGCTTGTCATTCTTTGACCAACACGAACGAGAAGATGCGTACTCCACAGTGTCGGATCTGACAGAAATTTTATCTAAGCTGCGCGCCAGAAAGTGATCATGACAGTATTAGCCCTGCGGAGGGTGAGCTCGAACCGAATAAGGAACATTGATGAGGAAGAGCATGCAGAAGAGAAGGATGAACTAAAATTTGCTTTGAAATAATCTGTATTGTAAAAAGCGCCATATAAATAAATGTGACTTGACAAACACACACACTCACTGCACAACTTTTTCCAACATTGATAAAGCAATTTACAATGCTTTCTAAAGGATCATGTGACATTGAAGACTACAGTAATGGCTGATGAAAATGCAGCTTTGCATCACAGAAATTAGGATAAATTAGGCCTACATTTAAATAGAAAATCATTATTTTAAATTTTAATAATATTTTGCAAATAAATGCAGGCTTGATGAGCATAAGAGACTTCTTTCAAAAGCATTAAAAATGGAAATGTTTATAAACTTGACCGGTACCGTATAACATAAGTACATTTAAGAGTTATTATAAGGTGTGTGCCAAATTACATTTTTATATACACACTATATTTCATTCACGTGTTCGATGGAGAAGCTTCAGTACACGTTTAGTGAGATCCTGTATTGCTGTGAATATATAGCTACTATATCTAAACGCCTTCAGCTTTTCCATTTCTGAACATCTATTTAAATTTAGGATAGGCACTTTTATGGGCACACTTAGAATCGTCGACTGGAAATGTTTTTTAGAGCTGCCTTCTCAAGAAAGTGCTTGACTGATGCCTGCAATAGTAACATGGTGTTATAAATAATGGTCTGGAAATAATTGGACCTTCCCTAATATAGGTAACTGTTGCATCCCAAACCGTAGATTGGGAAAACATGAGGTGTTTGCAGGTGCCATTCTTTTTCCATCAGAAACTTGATAAAGCTTTATGCAGTCTGTTTGTTTTTCAGGTAAAGAAACTTGGGAAAATTTGGATTTTGGTCTATTTAAAACCATTTTCCATGTGTTTCCAAATCTGAGCCAACTGTCCAGTAATTGTAAGGTTGAACTCGCGAATATTAAGATGTTAGAATACGTTGGAATAGTTTTAACATTACTGTTGGCCTTTAACTCCATGGACCTGTTTGGGATCTTCTGACACTCTGCAGTTTGCCTTGGTATGTCTCCCAGAATTCCAAGCGTGTGGAATGTCTTTGAAGTGGCCCACCCTGTAGGTGCTCTTGCCGTTGAGGGTTTCGGGACTCATTTCGGCGTCTGGTGCCTGCTGACCTCTTGTCTTCCAGGTCATGTATCTGAACATTTGCTGTAGCATGTGAGCTCTATGGTCTGCTCTCCGAATCTCCAGGGTGGGCTTTTCCCAGGAAATCTGAGCATTTTCGCAGTCTTTTCTCGCGGGTTCATTGGTGTGTGTGGCCCTTTTGTCGAGGTTGTAACTTCAAAACTGATTTTTCATACATTCACATACAAGAAGAAACTTGAAATTGTTAAAAACATGCATAAAATGTATTTTTGCAAAACATTTTTACGAAAGAAAACGCGACCGTTTCTTTCCTAGAAAGCACAATTGCTGTTTATACTTGTAAAGCAACGTTTAATCACAGCGACATTTTTGATCCTGACTTTTCACATTAAGTTTTATGATTTATGAAGTTCTAGATTAGACCGTTTTAAGCCACTCGTATTGCTCATTTCTGTTTGTGATCTTGTTACGAACACATCGGTTTTAATTCGGTATCCTCGCTTTACCATGTCAATATGTTCCAGGGCGTGAACGGAGCAACCTGCCCTTCTTCCACCTTGCAGGGGCCGTAATTTCCACATTGACGTATTCGACTGACCTGTTGACTTGTTCAGTCTTGACGTAGTCACGCCTCTACTCAATATTCATTGACTAAAGATTCAAGGCGGCTTGTTTCTTTTGTTGACAAGGCTCTCCATGTTGGGTTGTTGTGGGCCACAAATGAGGTCTATGCCTCTTACAACATGCCTGAAAAATCTGATCTGATGAGCCGGTTGCTGTTTGTATCCATCCGGCTTTATCTGTCAATGATCTCATGCCATAATGTCTCTGTCAAACCATGCTAGTAATGCAGGGATCAGTAAGCGTTGAGTTGGGGCCCTTTCAGCACATATGAGAGGGTGGAAAGACAGCTTGTCTCCAGCATTTGTGGGATTTAGAGAATTTTGGCTGTTCTTTTACGCTACCTGATGAGCTACATGTATTTTGAGGACTGTCAGACGCTTATGCCTTAAAGCTGCAGTACGTAGTTTTCCCTCTTTGTCGCCATCCATGTTCAAAATCTGCAATTGCAGTTATTCGCTTAATTATCAACTTTACGTGGGTTGTGCCTCGGCAATGCACACCACCAATAATTGCAATAAGCTCTGCGGTTTTTTTTTCTTTTGGTAAAAGTGTCCATTTTATCACGAAATGCAAAACAATATCCCACATAGCATTACATTTACCTCAGGCAAGTCATTAGTCGCATTTCCACCGCCCCTAACATGCCTTTCTGGATCAAACGACACACAACCCAACCCATTTCAGTGGGTATTATGAATTTATTTATTTTTTAAGTTAGGAAGATAGCATGTATATTAATTCACCAGCCGTGGCTGCAATTGTCTCGCGATTCGCCAATACAATACAATAGGGGATTATCACGCTGATACGTGGGACTTCCGGATTCAGTGATCTTTGTGCACTGCCACTTCCGTTGAATCACCGATCTCGCTGGCGAACTGATGACGGACTACACTAAGTTTATTTATACGGCATCCCTGGTAAATTAGTCCGATTTACTAAAGTGCCGGCTGCAAACAAACGTGCTACCTTTTTTTATTTTAGAGTTTTAATCCAGTTCTTCCTTATACTAAATTGAGTCGGAAATCCATGAAAATGTACGTAGGGTTGGCGTTGTTGGTTAGATTTACAAAGTGGAACAGAGCTGTGACGTATATAGCCTTCGTCTCAGCCATTGTTGAACTGCGTCGGAAGTGGACATGCACAAAGTTGACAAATCCCGCCCATGAAACCCGGATGCGGGATAATCCCCTATAGACGAATCCGGCGAAACTACCGGAAGTAAGCGGGCGCCATTACTGAGCTGTTGCTGGGTAGCGTTGCGCCATTGCCTCCTATTGTTTTAGTTGCAACTTGCGTCCACTGGAATAAACAACCCGCGATTTACGACTGTCACTAACGTTACAACGTTAGCCCTTGTATAATGTCCAGTGGGTAAACAGTTTCCGTACTGTTTCTATGGTGGCAGTAAAATTTCAATTTTGAAGAGAAAACATTGTGAATACCCCGGGTCGACTGCCCCTGTCTGGAGCCGTACGGTTTACAAAGATTTCCTGGGCGAGTACAAGACGTGGCATTTTCGCTTTCCTGAGCTAAATATAACGTTATGTGACATAATTGTTCTCCCGCTGTTATATTGACCTCTTTCCATGGTTTAAAAACACTAATTGGTCGATATTATGTATACTTTCTAGCTGTAACGTTACCTTACCCTTGCCTGTTGCAATGTAAAAATGAGATAAATAATGGACACAAATGAAAAACATGAATTTGTTTATTTGATTTCATTTATTTATTTATTGTTGCCAAATGGACAGATCTTTTTATAGTTTCCTCGTTAGCAAACGTTAGCCTAGCTTGCTTGCCAAGCTATTTTCATAAATAATCTGTAAGATCGTTTGTACCTTCATCTGTGACTGGAGGCCACTGTCTAACATCATCAACCCAACAAGTCATTCTGCCTGTCTGTAGCTGTCATCGACATCGAGGGTGCGTTCGCGTTATCACCGAGGTTTGTTTACATACCGGTGCATATGTCTATGCCGGTGTAACAGCTCAGTAATGGCGGCACCACAAGATGGCAGCCTACACAGAACGCTCGTCGGATTCGTCTATACTCTGCCCGCAACTTTTTAATTTTTTCCTGAACTTGAAACGTTACTTGCTTAATGCTTAGCTTAGAAAGTTCAGCATCGATGTATTTTATAACGTCCTCGTCTCTTCACACACCGTCACATTGATGTTGTACCCTTTCTTCTGCCCAAATGGAGCTTTGGTATTCGGTATTTGGCTAACGGAGTATTTGGTATTTGGCTAACAGATTCTCCATTTTGAGCAGCGATTTTTTTTTTTTTTTTTTTTTTTTTTTTTTGCGATATAAGTGAAATGTGCATCATGCTTCAGATCATAACATTCCATAACACCGATAAACTCCGCCTTTTACCTTGAGCACGCCTCTAGCCCGAGCTGGCCCGCTATTGCCCAAGGTATTCGACTAGCCAGAAATCCTGGCCGTTGGCCCCGAGTAAGCCCTGATCAAGCCCCGGACGTTACAGTGGAAACGCGACTGGCCCTGGGACGCAGTGGAAACGCGGCTAGTGTCCACAGTTTGTTAGTTTGCTGGAAAAATGAACTCTTTTGCTAAATATCCGCTATATTTTACTTAACCAGTTAGTGATGTTTTGATTGTTTAATGCACGTTTAAATAAATCTGCCATGAATATTACGGCCACTGTGTAAATTATTATATTGGAGTAAAGAGACTTATAATTAGATTTAGAAGTTAATGCAAAAACTGCCTTATGTGCAGTTTAGATGTTTGCATTCAAACAGTGTTGATTATTATATCTAAAAAATTAATTTGGGTTAATAGTTTGGGCTTTGTTGTTAACCTTTAACATTATAATGTACAAGTGGGTCAGTGACGTGCCGCACTGATTTGCACTTCCAGGAGCAATACATATTATATAATAATATAAAATAGGTTTAAAATTATATACATGTTTTAATCTCACATCATCTGTCCTCCTCACTGTTCTTAATTGTGTGAAATTTCAAAAATAGGTAATTTTTAGACTATTAATGTGGTCAAATGTCATACAGACAAACGGAATTCACTTAAAGTTATTTAAGACAATTGTATTTAAAATTATTAAAAATGTTTAAAAATGATACAATTTTTCATTTGGCATATTTTTTCAAGTCTTAAGATAAGCATATTAAAGTATCAGTAAGATAGTCCTTTCAGAAATGTCATTTGTATCTAAAACAAATTGTTCCGCAAAAACACATTTTCCCTATGTCATACGGTAAAACAAAGTTTAGAAGCCATTTTGGAACTGGATATTAATGACTTAAGTCATGTGAAATATGATGACATTACTCAGAGGACCCCTGAAGACCAGCCAAGTTGAAGGCAAGTTTAAGATTTTGCTCCTACATTTGGGGTAATTTCACCTTTTCCAAGTGAGTTACATGTGTCACAGATTTGGGTGTCATATGGTCAAACGTCAAAAAAGGGTTTAAAACATTTAAAATTTGAAAAAATATTTATTTACAGGTGAAATATAAAGTTTAAAAGTCAAGGTAAAGGGTAAAGATGGAAGGAGGTGGCCAAGCAACTGCCTGTTATAAATGACACAGCACAAAATTGTCATAAGGGCAAACAAAAAATGTCATACAGACAAACGGTTTTACCGTATGACATGTTGTTATACCACATGACACAGAGCATTTAACTGTTATTTCTTAATAGTTATATAACATATATAGTTTGTATGACTACTATGAATTAATATTAACATATATAATATATTTCTGCCTATTTTAAGCATTTTTTCACATTATTACAGATGCCTCTTTCTAGTAAGGAGAGGGGTGCACATTTCTGTGCAAAGCTAAGGGCAGACCCTGCAGCTAGAGAGGAGAACCTAGCCAAGAGGAGGGAAAGGGTATATGATGTGAGAGTATATGATGCCAGTAATGTTAGGATGTGCCAGTTTAGTCAGTATAGGCAGTATCTTATCTATAAGCCTGAGTTGAAGTCAGCATCACAATGTTTCTGGAAAGTGGCTTTATATACAGTGGGGCCAAAAAGTATTTAGTCAGCCACTGATTGTGCAAGTTCTCCAACTTAGAATGTTGAGAAAGGTCTGTAATTTTCATCATAGGAACACTTCAAATATGAGAGACAAAGTAAACACTGTAAACACCAGCTACAGTGTGTGCAAACCTGGTGAAGACTTACAGGAAACGTTTGACCTCTGTCATTGCCAACAAAGGTTATGTTACAAAGTATTGAGTTGAACTTTTGTTATTGACCAAATACTTATTTTCCACCATAATTTACAAATAAATTCTTTAAAAATCCTAATGTGATTTCCTGGATTTTTTTTTTCTCATTTTGTCTCTCATATTTGAAGTGTACCTATGATGAAAATAACAGACCTCTCTCATTATTCTAAGTTGGAGAACTTGCACAATCAGTGGCTTACTAAATACTTTTTGGCCCCACCGTAGATATATTATTCACGTGTGTGTGTGTGTGTATCTCACTGTTGTAAATCTAACTGATATTGTCATGTTTTACATATAGCACGTCCCATGTGTTCCTTGTACTGAAAGAGAGTTGAGTTGACTAAAAGAAATGTTCATGTGTTGGGAAATATATTCTACTGTTAAAAAAAGGTTCACTTGAGATGCCTGTTTCTTTGAAATCATTTTGAATTGGCCTACATCAATTTATTACATTAAAAATGCAATGAAACATTGAAATTGTACTATGTCATACGGTAAAACAAAATATGTCATATGGTAAAACATTGAATTTTAAAAGAAATAAAAATAGATACTTTGTTTGTTTACAAGGTTCATGAAAATAATGGAGGAGAGCTAGTATGATATACACATATATATAACTTCAAGGCATTTTTGACTAATTTCTTGCAAAAAAATAGAACAAATGTCCATAGATGACATGCAGTGGTTGTAAAAAACAAAATATCTAGTATTTGTGGTGTAGGTGGTTATATTTTGCAACTTGTTATATAATACTTACAGATCAACTATTACATTCATGGTTGTTTTTAACTGTGTCATGAATATTAAATTTAATTTATTCCTAAAAATCACTTCGTTTTACCGTATGACATTTTCTAGGACTGTATACAAAGAAACACATTAAAATGTCATATATTGTTATTTTTTATAAAGGGCACTAATAAAAACAAAAAATATACACATAGATGTACACAAAAAAGGCTATATTTACTTTGTCCTTTAATTTTTATTTTTTTACCGTTTTGAAATTCTAAAACGTCACTGACCCAAGTAAGGGCTATATAGTTTACAGCGTTAGCTGATAATTTTTTTTTAACCAAGCCAAGGTATGTACCGATTACCTAACCATCACCTAACCGTTTTTGTGTGTCACCTTTTTAACTTTCAGTTGGTCATCATAACTACAGTAGCTGAAATATAAGTGGGTTAAATATATTGAAACTAAATAATGTTGTTTTGAATGATGTTGTTTTTCTTCAGTGGTTAGGACTGCCAGGGCTGTTTTTAGAGGAAGTATTGTATAAAATCATTTAATGAGTGAAGGCAAGCTCCTTTTTCTTCTGAGCTGCATATCTCGATGTGTGTGGCTATTCCCTCAATTACAGAGCCGTAAATATGAGCGATACTCATCTTTATTCTGCCAATAAACCTTTCAACAAGGTTAAGAGGGTGACATTAATTTGTTTTACTTTGCGGTAAATTAAATTAGTTTTTTCTTCTCTTCTCACTGCAAGTAAATATTATGAGATAGTTGAAGGGGAAAACATTCTGAAGCAATGCATGAAAACAAATTTTAAGCTCTTTTAAGTCATTTTCAAAAGTCAGAAAATAAAAAATTATGAAATTGTCGCACTTGAATGATTTTGCAGTCTATAATACTGTATATTATTTTACAGATATTTCTGTTTAATTAAAACTTTTTAGTTTTGGGTCCAATTCTCACTATTAACTAACTAATAGTAGATTCAAGTCTACAGATTTTTACTCAAACTCCTGATTACTGCTTATTAATAGCTAGTAAGGTTGTTGTTAAGTTTAGGTATTGTGTAGGATTAAGGGATTTAGAATATGGTCATGCAGAATAAGGCATTTAATATGTTGCTATAAGAACTAATAAACAGCAATATCCTAGTAATATGGATGCTTATAAGCATGCTTATTTAGACTCTAAACTAAAGTGTTGCCAATGGTTTTAATAAGGGATGCACAATACTGTATACCCGATATACGGTATCGCCCGATATGGTTTTTTTTTATGTTATCGGACTAAAATAATGGATTATTTCCTTCAGCTAACACACTTCAGATGGGCAGTTCACCATGATGGTTTTGAATTGCTTGAAACATGATTAATCACTTAAAAAAGAGACATGTTAAATTTGGCTGTCATAGTCTACATAAAATTATTATGAGAACATCATAATTTTGTGCTTGGGACATGGATTTAATGGTGAGACTTCTTTTTTGTAATGAAGCTCTCAACAATTCTATAAAAATTTAGATTTATTGGCCTATACTGTATATATATATGTTATATGTGTATGTATATGTATATTGGCCACTAAATCTAAATTCAAATGTATGTAGCCTATGACAGCCAAACTTAACCGATTTTTATCGGCTTTCAAATATAAAGAATGATTGGTTTCGGCGGTTCACTAGTTTTTAGACTTTAGCCTACATAATTTCTCAGTTCAACATAATTAGCAATGTTTCTAATATTATAACCATATTATAACCTCAGTTGTATTGTGAAAATAAGCAAGAGTTTCTAACATTTAGTTTGCTTAATGTGGGCTTTATACAATTTTTAGACTTAAGTCGACTTGAATTCAAAACTGATCCTACATTCTTAAATGTTTTTTGACTTCTTGTGAACGATTCATTGCTGCATGTTATTCTTAAAGACAAAGGTTTTGTCTTTTTGTAAAACTTAAGTTTTTCTTCCTCATTGAATTTTCGCAAAAACCGGTTCATTTTGACTTCGATAACATCTCAGGTTTCGGAAACATTTAGCAAGTGGTTTAGGAGTGAATACTAATAGAGTGTTTTGTTTGATTCTGTTTTTTCCCCCTGTTTGGTCTAGACTTTAATGTTTAAAAGCTTCTTCAGAAGTGTCAAACTCAGATCCTGTCAAGTAACTTTACATTAAATGAACTGTCGTATTACGCTTTGCTCTGTTCTCAGCTTGAAATCTCATTGCCTTGAGCCTGACCGCATCAGGAGACATAGCTGAAGTTGAAGAATTAGATCATGCTTTAGCAGGATGCCTTCCAAGTCTTTGTTGTTCTCGTAATCTTGTGTGGCGGCGTAGGTCTTTACTCCTTTAACTGGATTGAGTTTAGAGCCTTTATGTTGGATTGCTCCACCTGCTTTACTCTTTGTAGAGGTGTGGGATGAGAAATCAGAGGTTATTTGGTTTATTTTGAGCTATTCATTTCTCTGCCGCTAAATGCCGTTGACCACGTTACAGAAGTGAACATTCCCGTCGCTGGGTTCCACGTTCCCCACCCAAGGCCAAAAGCACGGGTGTCTTTGTGATTCTGTGGCTCTGTGCCCGAGCGCTGCTGTCAGACGGCACGTCGTCCAAGAGTTTTTCTCATTTAAGGGGAGGTGAGAGAGTTCACTGTCATCCACGGTTTTGTTTTCCCCCTCAACACGTATTTGCTGCCGTCCTGCCTGGATAACACACAGAAACAATGCCTGTCTAAAATAATCGGGCCCTGTACAGTTTGTAAGTGTGAACACAAACCAATTCACCTTTATTGCCTGCTTGTTTTCGTCCAATCCGTAATGTTTGGTAGGGAAAACTTGACTGCTCCTCGAGCTCAGATGTACTAAGTTTTGGCCTACTTTCAGTTGAGAAAAAGGGAGACTACAGTTTTAAAGTAAGCGTGAAGCTTGCCTTATTGGCAGTGTTGTAGTCGAGACCACCTCACTCGAGTCCGAGTCGACATCGAGACCAGAGAGAGTCGAGTCCGAGACCAGAGAAGGTCGAGTCCGAGTCGAGACCGAGACCAGTGAGGGTTGATTACCTAATTTACTTTTATTTACTTAGAGAAATCCTTTTTTTTTTTTTTTTTTACTGAATTTACTTAGACTTTAAAAAATATGATCAGTTTAGGGTAAAAAGGCCACATAGTAGGTGGTGTTAAAAGTAATTTTATTACAATTTGTCATACGCAGTTGCGCACTAGAAAATCACCAATCACTGGGCGTGTCAATCAATTTAAATAAATATTTTATTAACATACATTAATAATCATGAAAAATATTTTTAATTGAACTCGAGTGGACTCGGGAATAAGTCCGAGTCCTAAAAAAAAAAAATGTTCGAGTACGAGTCAATTCCGACTCCAAATGGACACGAGTCCATGACAAGACCAAGACCATTAAAATGTGGTCTCGAGACCGAGTCCGAGACGAATCCGAGTCTCGAGTACTACAACACTGCTTATTGGGTTTTCTTAATTTATTGGTTTTGATCAATATTGGATTTTTAATTGTGCATGGTAATTTCCTCTATTTGTACGTTTAGATGAGCTTTTCCAACATCAAATGCTCATTTATAGTTAACATTTTTGATCAATGATACGGTTAATCTTTGGCAAATAAAAAAAATAAAATTATATATATATATTTATTTATATTTATTTAAAAAATGTACACACTTTTTATTTATTTTTTTACTATTATTATTAAATAGCACAAAATTTTGATTTACTTTTAACGATAAAACATTTTTATTTGAAAACTATGTGTTGGAAATATCTGCACTGAAAAAAGTTGGTTTAGAAACAAATTTCGCTAAGAAACGGCTGCTAAATTTCACGTACAATTGCGAAGAATTTGAAATATAAAAACTGAAATTGTACTTTCTTGAAAAAGGTTATTGCAATTAATACAACATAAATAACTCATTAAGTTCGTTATAAAAACATATTTTGCAACGTCATCTCAAAAACAACTCAATTAGTTTATCCAGTCAGATGTGATTCGCTCATTTTGTTTTTGGAGAATTTTATGGTTTGCATCCGACCATTCCTCACTTGTTCGTAGCCATAATGCATCATTTTAGACACATTTTAACACACAATTTTGCTCAACGTTTTTTAGTCTCTCTTTGTGTCAGATGCTTCAACGTGAGAGGAAAACTTCAGAAACGTGTCCAAAACAGCGAGCCAAGCGCCGAGGCGACGGCTCATACTGCACTTGGCAGCCAACCAGGGCAAGAAATTAACCGTGGTTTACTACAGTGGCAAAGGAAACAGTGTATCTATTGTTAATGAAGTAAAGTACACTCGCCAAGCTTTATTTGTTTGCTTTGGTTAGTTCCTTTCTCCCTTTTCATGTGCTGTGTACCGTCTTGTTTTAAAGCCCAAAACTTTGCCCAACTGCCCGTGAGGTATTTGAACAGGCTTACGAAGATGATGGGATGCTTGGAGGATAATGTCACTGTGCAGAAACGCCAAAACTCTCCATTTATTCATATTGTATCGCAGAGATTGCATTGCATAGAAAATGCTCAATGCTGCTACTGTGTTAATAGATCCAAATATGAAATCTATGAAATGTTGTTTTTTGGGCCTGTTAGGTCCATTGAGCCGACAGTGAGTGATTTGTGGGTTACTCTTGAGTCTGCAGGTTCTGTACGTGTCCCACCTTGCTTGGGTTAAGGAGATCCTGAATGGAAAAACCAACATGCTCACATGTGTTTGAAAATATTTTAGAAAACTGTTTAGTGTCCAGGGAAGTCTAACGGAAAAATAAATAGTGGGAATATTAGTTGAGCTGCTAGACTCGGCGTAATGAATTGATATTTCATTGCTGTCAAATGCTCGCAGGTACATGTTCGAAAATATTCATAAATGCTTGAATATTGGACATTGTTTATGAAGGGGCTCCTCTATGCTATGGAATTAAACGTTTGTAGTGGGGAGGTTCGTGCTTAAGGATTGTGCAGCGAAGTCAATAACATTTGTTAAGAAACATTTCAGTTTATTTGGTTCTTTCTGTTTGATTCTGCTCGATTTGATTCCGTTTGTTTCTACTTGATTCTGTTCCTTTTGGATTCTGTTCTATTTGGTCTATTTTTTGTTCAGTTTGGTTCAAATCGGTTGTTTGTTGGATTAGTTTTTTTGTGTTCTTGTTTTTTTTTCTCTCAATTCAGTCATTTTTTCTATTTCTGTTTTGGTATCTTTTGGATTGTTCTATTAGTTTCTTTCAAATGAATCCAACTACTATACTGTTCTACTGATTCTATTTAGTTGGGTTTCATTTGTTTTTGATTGATTTCTAATTTGTGTTTGTTGAATTTTGTTCTGTTCTCTTCAGTTTTGAGTTGAGTCTGGATTTGTTTGTGTCTGTTGGATTATGTTCTTTTCAGTTCTTCTGTGTTTTTTATTTTATTTTTATTTTTATCTATTCAGTTCTATTTTGTTATTTCTGTTTCGGTATCTTTTGGATTCTATTAGTTTCTTTGACAATAATCCAAATACTTCATGGTTCTATCTGATTCTATACAACTGCGTTTTCATTTGGTTCTATTTGTTTTGATTGATTTCTATTTGGTTCTTTTTAATTGTTGAATTTTGTTCTGTTTGGTTCAATTTGGTGACTTTCAGTTTTGTTTGTGTCAGTTGGATTTCAGTTTTTTTCTTCTACTCTATTCGGTTCTTTTAGATTCTTTCTTTTTCTGTATCTTTTGGACTCTGTTCTAATCAGTTTTTTTTAAGAAAAATCCTACCTACTCTACAGTTCTACCTTATTCTATTTAGTATGGTTACATTTAATTGTATTTGCTTTTCATTGATTTCTATTTAGTGATTGCTTTTCTTTTTTATGTTAATTCGGCATTTGTCTTGGATTCTGTTCTTTTCAGTTCTCCTCTGTTCTTCTTTACTTTCTTTATTTTAATCTATTTGATCCTTTCTGTTTCTTTGAAAATAATCCAAATTCTTTATGGGTCAATTCTACCTGATTCTATTCACTTGGTTCCATTTTAGTTTTGATTGATTTCTATTTGTTGCTAGCCTGTTTTTTTTGTTTGTTTTTTTGTCTGTTGGATTCCGGTTTTTTCGGGTCTCCTCTGTTCTTTTTATCTTAGGCTTTTATGTTTGGTTCCTTCTGGTTATGTTCGATTCTGTTTTGTTTGGTTAAATATTCTTCTCCATTTCTGTTCAGTTTGGTTCTGTTATGGTCTGTTTGATACTTTCCTCCTATTATGTCCTGTTCGGTTTTTATTGAATGCTTTTCTGTTTAAACATTTAAATCTGTTTTTAAATCGGGAGTCCTTGCTTTACCCGTAATGATCACACACCACCCAAAACTGCTTGATGATGAGCCATAGAGTCTGACAGGGTCTGTGGGTTCCTGGGTAGACGTGGGCTTACCCAGCAGCAGTCAGTCTGAGCCGGTGGTCTCCAGAACAGACAAACAGCCCATTAAATTGACCTGTCTCTCGCTGCAGACGCTCGGCCGCTCCTCTCCCTGCGGTAACTGTGTGGACTGATTCCAGAGACGGCAGGGGAGGGGCGCACTGCAATGGCCATATTCATCTCGCACAGTCTCACCCAAACACGCAGCGCCCATCAGCACTCCGAATTGATCAATATTGGCTTTGGTCTCCTTGGTTCTATGCAGCTTTTCTTTCTTGGCTGCATCCTGCTCTCAAGATGCCGTGAAAAAAATCAACACGTCGACGTTAGCAGCAAATGCTGATGAGATTGTTAGTTTCGCATGGCATGGCGGTGAGGAGCTTAGTGTTTGACGTAGAAAAACATTGTAATAATCCTTTATGCTGTCCTCCCTACTACACACTACACAAGTCTTCAAGCATGTTCCGTTGCGTTTGTCGTCATAAGGAATTAATGTGCATTACTGCAAAAGGTACAGCAAACATCATAAAAGAAAACACTTGTTTGTTCAATATTGGCTTGACAAAGTATTACTGAATGGCACAAAACACAATCATTCTAGGTCAGTTAGTCTGACAAAGAATTTCTAAAATTTGATGTTGAAAGCGGTGGATTTGCTACTAAAGACGCGACATTTAGCATGATAACAATAATGATTAATAATACCCCATAAAATCCATTTTATTTCCCCTTGTAATTTTAATGAATCAATTTTTCTTGATTCTGTTTTAAGCTACATTACATTTTAGCAGTCAAACGCTATAAATGTACACTGTAAAAAAATATTGTTGGTTTAACTTTAAGTAACCCGGTTGCCTTAATTTTAAGTTGATTGAACTGGAAAAAGTGAGTTGATAAAATGAATTAGATTAATTTAATCATCAGAAAGTCAAAATAATAAGTTATCTCAACTAAATAAATTATTTAAGTTGATTTGACAAAAGAAAAAATGTTGTAATAAAAATCTTGAAAATATATATTTTTTTACAGTGAAACCATTGAATTTCTGCAATTAAATAACAAATACAAATTTTTTAGGCCTCTATAAAAGTCTGTTTTAGTCTTTCTGTTAGATTCCGTTTTAATGGTATAATTACATTTTATTTATCAAAAAGCATGTCAAATCAGTCGAATTAAACGAAACAAAATTAAAATTTGTTGAAATTGTTACAGGGCCTATGAAAAGTTTAATTTTTTTCAGAAATTCTGGATTTATGATTTAGATAATCAGTAGTGAATTGTACTGCCCTACTTTTTGATTCATTCATTCAAAATTTGCCAAATTTTACTAACGTTCCGTTAAATTGTAAATTCTATTCACTGTAAAAAAAATATTGTTGGTTTAACTTAACTTGAGTAACCTGGTTGCCTTAAATTTTTAAGTTGATTGAACTGGAAAAAGTGAGTTAATACAATGAAGGAGATTGATTTAATCATCAGAAACTCAAAATTATAAGTTATCTCAACTAAATAAATTAAGTTGATTTGACAAAAGAAAAAATGTTGTGATAACAAATCTTGAAAAGATTTTTTTTACAGTGTTTTAATGACTGGATTCTGCAATTCCATACGCATTTGCTTTATCTCAGAAACCATAAGTTATCTGAATGATGATATTTTAAGCTAGGCTAGCTTGATTTCACAGATCGGCCTAAATATTTGGAGTTTGGAGTAAATTTTATTGGTAAAGGCGACTTGCACGCACTTTCATGACTTTAGTGGTTTAGTGCACATGGCACTGTAATGTAAAAATACTCAGATATTTCTGTTTTTATACATCAATTTTATACATTCCGTTTTAAAATGTGCACAAGGGTCGCTATTGTGTAAATTGTCATTAACTTTTTCTTTTTGAGGGCTGCAACTTGAGCATGTCTATTATTTTTTGTTAGCACATCAGTAATGCAAGAACTATGTACAATCGAACCATCGGTTACGTACTTGAATTCGTGTTCACGTAAAATATGTTTCTGGCCTTACTGGGGGAGTGTTAAAAAATTCTCTGAGAAATGTAAAAACCCAAATCTAGACCTCATTAAAGTGTTGCTCGCCAAAACTATTGCTCTTCCAAAGCCTGTTAGGAACGTGGCTTCCTCTTCTGGATTTGAAAGAAATAGTCAAGATGCCAGATCCCATCTGGTTTTGGGGCAGTGTGCAATGAGGAACATACCTCTGCTGTCGGAAGCCGCGTCCCTGATGACCCCAGGGCCTCGTAGCTGCTTTTAGAAGCACTAGGAAATGCGTTGTAGTGTCTCTTCAGCGTTAATGGGGGCAGAAGCCTTTCAGAGAGAGCGTAATTACCCCACAGCTATTGATATTTGATGCACTCACTGTTTCACAATACATTTTTGCTCAAAAAAGCATGTTGCTACAAATTGCATTTTGAACAGAATCCACGTTCTTGTTTGTCATGTGCAACTTGGCTTGCTGACAGATGAATTCTTTAGCTTTTTAGACTGATTTTTCCTGTTTAGGCTAAAAGCATTTTCTGCTGGCCAGAATCTAGCCTAAATAAAAGCCATTCGTTCCATTGCTCGTACTTTAGACGTGATTGCATGATGCAGAAAATTAAGATGATCTCGAGCTCAAGTTTAAGTTCTCGGAACTTCTTTTTTGCTGGACGTTTTTTTATTTTGTGACATTTTAATGTACGTTTTTTGCACCTTCCGTTTATGTTTGTTGTAAATTGGTAATTTAATTGTTTTTTTTTTTTTAATTTGTTGTGTTTCATCAGCAATACTAAGACCTACAGGCCACTTTATAACATTTTAGGATTCAGAGAGCTTTGCACAAACTAACAGACCATTCTCTGAAATAGCTTATGTAAACTAAACTGAATGTTTGGAAATAGAAGCATTGCATTGTGGGAAGCAGAACCTCAGCGCCTCTTTTTAAGCTGTTGCTTCATTTTGTCTTAATGCATGAATCTCAAGAAATATGTCTCATATTTCAACCCCCCCCCCCCCCAATAAATTTGTATTATTAATGTATTATTATATTAATATTATATAAGTAATTATTATGTGTTGCTAGAAAATTAAACCTGTTTTAGAAAAAGATGTTTTGGATTTTCAGGACACCAAATATCCTATTGTTAATCCCCCGATAATTGGTAACACTTTATTTTAAAGTGACTTAGTTGCACGTTACTACATGTACTTGAATTTTTTTTTTGTTGGTTTAACTTAAAAAAATAAGTAACCTGGTTGCCTTAAATTTTTAAGTTCATTGAAATGGAAAAATTGAGTTAATACGATGAAGGAGATTAATTTAATCACTAGAAACTCAAAATATTATGTTATCTGAACTACATAAATTATCTAAGTTGATTTGACAAAAGAAAAATGTGAATATGTGAACAAATGTGAACGAATTAAAATATTTAGTAATAACAGTAAATTATGCATAATCACAAGTAGGCTAACTAACACTAAAACAAACCTTAACCCTACACTACATACATGTAGTTAATTCATATTACTACTCAGTACTTACTTTAGAATGTACAATATAACTGCGTCACCTTAAAATGAAAAATTTCTCCTGAGTTGAGACTTTATTTCTTTACAAGTTACGAAAATAATGTAAAAATAACGACATCGGCATATAGCCTGAAAACAGCTCATCTGACCGCACACTGAATCAGGATAACGCGTTTTCTAAGGCAAACTTTACTTAAAATGCGTCTTACAGAAGAATCAACAGCTTTCACTCATGTCTTTCATAATAAAAGTCCCAAATTATGTTCATCGTTGTTTCTTTGACTGCACGCTCCACCTCTAAACAGGGTTTGTGACCCACTCCTTACTTTTACTGAGATCGATTTTGAATGTGTGCTCGATTTTTACTTTCGAATTCGCGATCACGCGTACTCTGTGAATAAGGAGCTGCGGTATGACCATATTTGTTAATGACTCTCAGGATCTGTTGTTAGGGCCCTATGAAATCCGTTTAATTTTTTCCCAAATTCCGTTTAATTTTTTCCCAAATTCCGTTTTTCCCGTTTTAATTTTGGGGAATTAGGTTTTTTTTTTTACCGTTGACTGTTATTTTAGTTGTAAAAATAATGCTTTTAAAGTTAATGAATAAAAATGTATTAAAAATACAAATAAATTAGAAATGACCTTTTACTCAGTAGCCTTTTCAGGACAAATACTGCATAATGCAACATAACACTGCACTCTTCAAGTAACAACAAAATATGGTTATGAGCTTTAAACTGTCCAGTAATATAAATTATATTAGTTTATATAAGTTTAAATAAAGTCACACTCTGTCTCTCACGGAGTTCGCTTCGCTTTTGTCCAGTCCGGCGCCTCATAGAGAGACGCGGTGTATGTGCGCGTATGAGAGAGACGCGTGAGTGAGAGAGAGAGACGGAGGGAGAGCGGGGAAATACAACTGAAAGAATACGCTGCGTGTTTTCAATACTGTTAAACCGAAACGCAGTATGTGGCGGCGAATTAGTCAATGTGTGGGAAACACTGCATAAGTCACGTGCGAACTGCTCGGCTCGCCACTGACGCCTTATAGCGTCGAGTTTCTTAACTTTTAGCCGACGAAAGCATAGCCGTGGAGAGCCGCTTCGCCATGCTTTCATTGTTTTGATTTCATCATTGTTGCTGAAATGACGGGTTGAGGGGTTTGTGTCGCCCAGATTTGCTTCCCCCGGTCTGCATTTTCACCAGACATACGTTCATCTCCCACACAAAAACAGAATTTCAAACCAAATATGGAAAATTCCATGAAATTCCGCGATAACACTAGATTCCGCGTTAATTGGCCATTTCCGCGATTCCGTTATCGCGGAAGTTATAGGGCCCTATGTTGTGCACCAAATCGTCCGCCATTGTCCTGTCAGTCATCATGTAATAAATGAAATCTGACTGAGACTCAGAGCAGACGTTTTCAGTTTCATTGTTTTTATTTTGTATAAAAAAGCAAAACGACAGTAGGGGCAGTGCCGCGGTTAGCAACTAATGTAATGTGTATGGCCAAACACTGTGTAACAGACTATATAGATGTGAACTTCAACTTTAATTGAGAACCAATTACTTTAATTTTGTGGGAAGTCAAAGGCAATGCAAGTGAAGATTAGCTAAAGCTATGGCTTCTCTGAGCGTCCATGATCTTCCTGACATGTGGTGTATGAGCCATCATGCTCCAATTTCCAAGCGCTAGTCACTATTGCTAGAAGCATATTAAATTCTCTATTGGGAATGTGATGCTAAAAATAAGGAAGCATCTCATAATGTAAACAGTGGGATATTGTAGCTAAGGCATTGATGGTCATTTCTGAGAGCTTGTTTCTTGTGGTCGTCACATTTATCCATGGCCACTACATTTTCTTGTTGAATACAGCCAAAGTGCAAAGGTTTTGCCGCTCACTTTGAGTGTGAAATTGAATCCTCGAGTGGGTGTTGAAGGTTGAAGCCTCTCGATTGCCTTGCAAGATTCCTCCCCCGAGCCTCATTTCCAGCCCTGTTATGGAAGTCACATTTCCAGTGGCATTGTCTGGGTGTGTGTTTGTGTTCACATAAGAGGCTATTGGCACATCTATTCATGCGTGTGATCGCTAACCGTCCTGCTCGCCTTACGTCATGGATAGCGTGGCTCATGTTACAGCTTAAGTGTCCCCCTTTTATTCGGCCTGATGTGTGCCGATGGGGGGAAAAAATGTTTTTAACCTGCAGCGCCCCTTCGATGGGCCCCTCGTCTCTGGTGTGGCCCTCGGCCCTTACGTAAACTCACAAACGGCCCTGCTATGGTGTCTCAGAAGCTGTTTGTACTTGGCCCAGATCTATTGAGAAGATTTTGGAAAGATGACCTGATTCAACCAAAAAAAGCTTCGCAGGATGAATCAACCTTTAGATGTGCAGTTTTAAAACAGTTCCTGGATGCTGATTGGCCAAGATGCTTTATAGTTTTTATTTTAAATTAGTTTTATTTTTTAGATTTCCTGTTTTCATTTTTAACTTCCATTTTTATTTTTATTTTTTATTAAATTCTTTTTATTGTTTTTTTAAATAATTCTACATAGGCTACTTATAATTTTTTTGTTTTGGTTGTATTAGTACATAAAGGAAATATGCTGTACTGGCTATAGCTGGGATTTTTTTCAAGCAATGAATACTTTTTTTAATGTTTTTTTTTTTAATGTCTTTTATTAAAAATTTTCTCGCTTGTTGTCTTAGTTCATAAAGTTAATACACTGTACTGGAGCTGAAATTATTATATTTTTTATTTCAAGCAACAAAATAATTTTATTTATGCTTCAGTTTGTGTAGATAGATAACTAATAACAAGAGCCAGACCGATATTTCGATATTAGGCATTTTCCATAATATCGGTATCGGTAGTTATAATGGCCGATAAATGAATATTTAAAAAATAAAAACGGACGAAACGCGCTTTAATCATCTCTCCTTGGCCTATTATGTTGAAAATGTATGTTTTACAATTTGCAGTATGATGTTATCTATTGCTAAATTATGGCTCATCATAGACTAGCTAACCACAAAGCAAGCTAACGCCACTATCATCAGTGGAAGACCGCTAACGTTAACATTAATGAGCTTGGAAACCACAATGAACTTTTTCTGCCTAAATAAAGTAATGATTACCGTATTTATAACTAGCATATCTCTAGTTACAGTCCCTGCATTGTAAAATGTAAGTTATACTTGCGAGGAGTGAACATTTAGACAGAGAAAATGTATCAAACGTATCTTGTGCAGAAAAGTTAGCTTTTCTTTTACACGTGTGTGAAATCCAACAATATTTAACAAAAAAAAAAATATCGGCCGATATATCGGAATATCGGATTTTAAAACCCAAAATATTTGTATCGTATCGGCCTTCAAAATCCTTTATCGGTCGGGCTCTACTAATAACCCTACTATTGGTCAATACAACAATCCAAGTATGCTAAAATAATAAATTGTTTTATAGTCGTTGCGTTTGTGTATATTAGTATGATTTATTATGTTTTAAATTATTTCATTTATATTTTAAATTAATTTTGCTTATTTTTGTTGATACTGGATTTATATTTTTTTCATCTAAATAGCTTTCAGTAGTTTTCTGTTTTATTATTTTAGGGCTGCCAAATTGAATGCAATTAACTGTTACCTCTTATCTGCGTTTTACACGACAAGTGGCGTTTTTATGTTTAATTCTGACGTTTATTGAAAGTTTTATTATATACTGGACCATATATACCTATAACCAAACATTCGGGTTCATTTATGGGCAATTTTAGTTTAGTTTCAGTTTTTCTCAGATAAGTTTTCTCTTTTTTTTCTGTTTAGTTTTTGATTGCAGTATTTGTGTCCTTAATGTTTTAATTGTACTGTAACACTTTATAAAACCAGTAAGGCATCTGCGTCTGTGCTATTTTGTGAACATATTCCGACTATAGCATGACCTCTCAAACATCATTGTTTAAAAAAAGGTCACCTGATCTATTTTCTGCAGTTCGGCAGCGTCGGTTGACCCTCATAGCTGCAGTCAGGTGCTGTTTAGATGCCGTGCAACTCATCTGTGTGTGTTTGAACGCAAAGCTGTTACTTTCACAGTTGTCTGCGCCCTGGTTGATGGTTTTCATGATAAGCGGCAGCGTTGTGTTTCAGAAGCCGAGTTGCTACCTCAATACTGCCTGTTGTTTATCTGTAGATCTTTCTAGATGTTCATGCACTAGTTGTTGCTTGCTTTTTATGACTGTACTGTTGTTGAAGTATTTTAGCTGCTGACCTGTATACTGCAGATCTTATATTTCATGTACGACGAAGGCAATAAAGTTTTGCTGTTCGGAGTTGTGGTCGATTAGCTCCATCTGTTTCAGCGCTTAAACGGAGTTTGTCATTATTTCGTCGCACATTACCCAGTAAGCATTACTAGACCAGCTGCAGCTTCTTTTCGGCATCTAAAAAGCCCCCCTTTTCATTCCCAGAGCGTGGCGTAAACAGGCAGCAACTTAAAACCTGACGTCACTGCGGTGATGCCTATAAATCAGGGTCCTAAATGACGGCTAGGTGTCCGCTTTCAGTCAGGCTGAGGCAGGACGCTTGCCTCCCTCTCTCCTTATGGATGAGGAGCAGTTTAAGTTGTTTAGCGAACAAGAAAAGGGGAAGTTTGGAAAGTGTGTGAACAGACAAGCGCACGAGGTCTCATGCGATTACAGAAACAAGCTCCATATCTGTTTACAGCCGACCTTGGAAATGTTGACCAACACAATAAAATGTAACCTTGTCCTCATTCAGATCTAAGCGCTTCCAGGGCTCCAAACTAACATTTGAGACTGGCACTGGCAAGTTACGCACCAGGGATTTTTAATCATAAAAGTGTTTTAATAAATTTTTTGCATTAAGTGCAGACTAATGATATTACTTTTATTTCTTGGAAATGCACGTTTGACAGCATTGATCTTGAGTTTTAAAGCATTGATCTTGAGTTAAAGGTGCAGTATGTAAGAATTACAACTAGTGGTTGAAATAGGTACTGCAGTGGAATTCAGAAAACATCAGATATCGTCGTTTCTCCCACCACCTGCTCCTCAGACTGGAACCAGTTTGAGCACACGTAACCAGAACGAGCGCAATTGACAATGACTATTGGCAACGTGCAGTATCACAGACCAAAACAATAACAAACATTCCAGCCTGGAAACGCACATTTCAAAGTAAAATAACTGTGTTTTTCAGAGAAATTAGTATATATTACCTCAAAATATGCAAACATATTATGATGGTATTTTTATGCTTTAGTAGAGTGAAAAAGTTATAAACATCACCTTTTAGCACTGATAAAATTAACTTTTATAGGGGCAAATTTAAGTATTGTACTCTCATTAAATGTAACATCGATCTTCTATAGTATCACACTGAACTGACCGACAGGTTCAGTGATTATAAAAGGAGCGCTCTTTACTTGTTTTGTGTAGTTCAGTTCGTTTTTCATACTTGTCAATCTTTGACAAAAATGGATTTCTTGATTTTATATTTTATAATAGTGATTTTATAATATATAAATATAAATTTAAAAGCAATACAAGGGAGTGGAAATGGCTAATAAGCCAATAAGTGCCCCTCCGCCGCCACCTACTGGCAATAGTGGTAATTTCGTTTTTTTATTTTTTATAAATGTTTGTTGTTAACAAGTGTTAGATTTCCTACATATTGAAATTTTAAAGGAGCAATGTGTGATTTTTAGCGACATCTAGTGGTTCGGTTGCGAGTTTGCACCAGGTTTGCACTAAGGGCTCAGCCCACTGCCCTTTCGAAGAAGCTACGGTTGCTAAAACGGGACAAACATCTTGTCGGCTGAGACAGCAGAGAATAGCCAGAGTAAGCCAAGAGTGTGTAACATTGTCACTGTTTCTGTACCACAGTCCATTATAAACCACATCATGAATACTGTTTACAAAGCCATAGTCAGGTGAGGATCAAGGGTTTTAATATATAATTTAATAAAATAATATTAATCAGCTGATTGTCTCACAAACGTAACCAGCAGCACATTTATCCCCACATACTGTAGCAAACCCATAATACAGCGAGGGAGCAGCTATATATTTTTTCTAACAGGTTAGTAATAGTTTAGCTGGCTAATATGAGCTGTTACTGTGGCTGAGCTGGGACGCGTCTGCATGAGTCCAAAGGTCGGAACTGCGCGCGCTGTTACAATCATGTCATCTCCGCATCCCATAGATACTATTTACTACACACAATAGGCTTTTTTTCTCTGATTTTGAAAAATCTTCGCGATCGACTTTAGTGATAAAAGACTTTAGTAAAAGTCTCTATCGACGGGTTAGTGATTCCTGTAACGTACTGTTTTACGGTCAATGACATGAATACTAATCATCAGCTGTCTCACGAACGTAACAGCACATCTATCCCCAACATAACAAACCCATAACACAGCGAGGGAGAACTAAGTTACATGAAACAATCCCAACTACATATTTTACACCACTCACAAGGGAAAAGTCACTACTCACGGAGTGTAAGGCTAGCTTTCCGCTACTTCTCTTTCAAGGTAGTGATGAAACGCGTTCTGTAGCGCTGTTTGTTCGCGTTCGGCTATGGTAGGAATATGACGTCACAACATGGCGACCTTCATAGAAGGGGATTCCCGCGGTTATGGAGCTATTAATGTCTCATTCTAAGGTGATAAAAACATTACGGTTAATTAAGTAAGTTCTTTATACACCACTGAAACATAGTTATGGATGTCATATTGCATTTCTGTTAATAGATACTCAACTTTGTTACACATTGCACCTTTAAGTTTTACAGATTGGGACAATCTAAGAAGGATGAAAAATGTTTTTTTGTAGGGCTGTGAAATGATTAATCGCGATTAATCGCATCCAAAATAAAAGTTTGTGTTTACATAATATAATTGGGTGCACTGTGTATAATTATTTTATATATATATAAATAAACACACATGCTTGTATATATATTTAAGAAATATTTTCATTTATATACTGCTTATAGATTTATATATAATTTATATTATATATATATATTTTATATATAAATATATATTTTTTAAAATATACATGCATGCGTGTGTATATATATATATATATATACAGTGTATATATATATATATATATATATATATATATATATATATATGTATATATACACACAAAATAATTATACACAGTGCACGCACATATATTATGTAAACACAAACATATTTCGGATGCGATTAATCGCGATTAATCGTTTGACAGCCTTAGTTTTTTGATCACATTAAAAATAACATTTAAATTTGATCTTGTTATTTAGAGCTTTACAGGCCTGGAAAAGTGTGAAGCACTTGGAAACCCATAAAGTGCTTGATTTTTCTCTCAAACGGTCGTACGAACCCTGAAATGAATAATGTAAACACATTCGACCATTTTTGCCACAATACCATGGTTACAGTTAGAGTTAAGACTAAATTAAGTCCATGGTGAATGTTGGTGATTTTTGGATTGTGAAGCCTTCTGTAACGTTCATGGGACAATGCTTCTCCTGGTCTCTCCATGTTTGCGCAATTTGATCTGATTGATATATATATATATAGTTTATAACAGAGAATTCTGCGGCAAGTTTGAATGCTTCTCACTAGATCTCGCAGTGATGTTATTAATACTGAGGCGAATTCAAACACTTTAATTATAACATCAGCAGTTTAAATGAATTGAATAAAAAACACCGTCATGAAATATGTGGTTGAACACAAACTTCCATTTATCATTACATCATTTCATACATCATCAGATTTTGTGGGAAGTGTAGAAGATTTCTACAAATGTGTGTGTGTGGAATAGTTGAATTTTGCTGACTATTTGCTGGAAGTCCTTTAGCTTTGGCACCAGATTGTAACACGATATTATTTGTTTTATAGTTATATTTTTATTTCCCCCCCCCCCCCCCCCAACACTATTCCTCTGAGGTAAACAGGCTGAAGTGCATTTTTGTCTGGCAAGTGCTCTCTGTTTGTGCATGCTGGGACTTGTTGCTATGGAGAGATGTTGCCATTTTATGATGTTTGCTCAATTATCTTTAGGGACCTGATGTAACAATTTCTCGTAAGTGTGTGAAGTCTTGCTGCAGTAATATTAGAGTTTGGATGAGGAACTTCGGTTTTCCTAACGTTGCTTTACTGACCTTACAAGATCAACGATTTCTGTGTCAGTCTGAAACGCAATCAGTTATATCTAGTGTCCAAGTTGGTCATTTTAGGGAAATCAGGTGCTCGTTGATCTCACGAAGAACTATTTAAACGCATATAGAGGCCATATTATACCTCATAATCTAACATCTAGGAATTATTTTAATTGCAATCATACTTTTAGGCCAATTTTTAGGAATTGTTTTCATGAAAATTGAGCACATTTTCCACGCCAATTCTCATTACCTCAATGTGAATGATTCTCATTACCTTGCTATAATGCAAATATGTAAAAATAAAACTTATAAAAAAATAAAACTTAAAAAAAACATATATAAAATGTTAATATTGTTGACATAATGGTACTATTTGTTATATTATTTTTTCAACTCCAAACAAACCATTTTATTATTGTCATTTTTACCCTGTGGCAAAAACAGTTCATTTTCTTTATGCGAAATGTAATTTCTTCATTTTTGTTTTATTTTTGGAGTATAATTTGACTTGGAGATTTTCTTTTTATACTTTCCTCTGAAAGGAAGCACCTGAATCTCGAAATGTTTGGGTTTTGCTTGCTAAATTTGTCATATGTGGTGTGTTTGTGCAGGTTTTTTTCCACATTAGGCTGACATATCATGATAAGATGAGGTAAAACTGACATTTCATGCTGTGATGTGAAACCCATTAACCTGCAGAAAGATGGAGGAACTACAGAGTGGGTTGAGAGCAGCCAAGTCTCAGACTTTGACACCTGCTCACACCACAAATCACATGCCCTCTTTGTCTTCTCAAGAAAAACGGTTGTCAAAAAAGCCCTTTGTTTTCCAGCGATGAGATTTGGGCGCTGAGAATTCGTCGCGATCTCTCGATTGCATGTTTCACGTCATTCTTTTGAATGATTTGGTCTTGTAGTGTCTCAAAATGGGTGTTTCTAGTGCACTTTGTGCGTTTAAAATGAATAGGACACACAGTGAATATTTGGTGATGATCTCCAACACGAAACGAGGAAACCCCCACCCGTTGAAAAAGGCCTGTGAGAATTCTTTTGATGGTGAATCAATGGAGCAGCTCTGAAAGGAATTCTGCTTGATGTTATCCATTAGCAGATGCTCTCTTGTCGAGAATCGCTTTGCTAATGATTTCTCTCTGCCTCGTCTCAGCGTGTGCGGGTTTGGATTATGAATGGACTAAGAAAAGCAGCCGCTCGGAGACACGCTTTATGCATTATTCAGTGTTGATAATCTTTCATGCTCTTGTTAGGGTGGCCTTCATCTGCGCTTTTACGTGAACATGAAATTGTGGCGGGCGGTTAATTGTCATACAAAATTGTAATTTTGCAATGTACTTGTCTTTTTTTTTTTTTTTTTAGCTTAAAGCTTAATCAATCTCACCAATTTACTTGTGTGTGTTCATATATATATATATATATATATATATATATATATATATATATATACAGTGTTTCCTCTAGGATTTTTTCAAGCTGTTTGGGCAGGCCTATTTCCCCAGGGGGAGGGGGCGTGGCCCATGAGTGATATTCCCTTAGGCCACGCCCCCTTGTCTCCCCAAAGTATTATAAGCGATCATGCGCATCCCGTGTGCAGAATGATGCACTTGAAGCAACACCAAGTCATAGTGACAGCACGCAACGCTTCACATTGAAAAGAACATAGCGAAGGGATTAGATCTATAATCTATGCTTAGTAGGGCTGCACGATTTGGGGAAAATGTCATATTGCCATTATTGAGCGACTCCGATATAATAAAATGGTTTCATGAGTCCAACTTGCTTGGTTCTAAAGTAAAATGCACACACAGATTAATGTTTATTTCTCAACTCAAACTAAAAACAACAACTAAATGATTGGTAACACCTATAATGATCAATAAACCATCAACCAAACCAACATTACAGTGATTCCATCATTACAATTGAAAGCTATCAACTTTTAAAAAAATTATTAGGCTTATAAAAATATTTAACAGCTTTTAAATTAAGTGAACTTCAAACAATCCCCACATAAACCCATAATAAAAAACATATTTACCTGTGCCCTTCCTGTCTTAACAGGTACAGAAATTGAATAAAGTTATCAAACAGTCCGCACTGCATGAATCATAAATTATATATAGAATAATCCTTATTAAAGCTACAAAAGTTCTTTAGTCAAGATCAGTGAGTAATTTTCTAATTTCCCTTTGTTCTTTGATTAACTTTACCGACAGAACGCTTTATTCGCTGCTGGCCCTTTAAGAGAACCCGTTGCCGAGACGCGGATCTCACACGCGCCTCATAGCACTTATTTTCATCCATAGACTTTTCTTATGTTATGAAGATACTAGACAAAACGACATTTTGGCATAATTGTGTGTGTGCTATTTTTCGTTCAAGCTCGAAAGAGAAGTGCATGCGCAATATGCGAGTCTCATCTATTCTAGGGCACTCACAGGCAGCTTAATTTACATATCTTGTCGTGCAAAATGCGAAAAGGCATTTGCACGAATAAGAGGGGGATCTTGTAACACTAGTCGAAGGATGACAAAAAAAAGAAGAGATGCTGCGTTAATAGCCCTAATTTGTTTATTTCATATAAAATCGCGGCATTTTGCGTTATATAATTGCATAGGTTTGAGATCGCTATTACGACTGCGATATGATTAATCGTGCAGCACTAATGCTTGTATTCTATCTATGAAACAGTTTTTTGAGCTTTTTCTTTTAACGGTTTTACATTTCAGTGCGCATGAAGAACATAGTGCTGTACACCCGTCCAGTAGGCTATAGTACACCCGGCCAGGGAATGTGATTTAGAAAGGGCAATAAACTCCAGCAAGATAGAAATTTATGCGAATCATAGACCTTTATGCGTTATCTACAAATAAAGTATAATATTGGGAGCATTGATCTTGAAGAGAGTGTCGTCGTGTTACTGTCGCAAACGAACGCGACGCGCTGTGTGAATGCTGAATGGAGAATGACTGAGGCGAGATGACTTTCCGTTAACTTTAACTTAGAGACTAAAATATTAATTTTACCACACATTATGCTATTGAATGACTTTAGAAGTCTTGGAATATAGTGTGAAAACTTGATTGTGCTTTACAAAGTTATTTATGCCTTTAGTGGGGCTTAACAAAATAACACAATATGCAGAATGTCGGACGTCACTGAGAAGCTGCAGCCGTGGCGGGAGGATTTTAAGTGTGGCGGCCCGCCACGGGAGAATGAATGTAGCGGAAACACTGTATATATATATATATATATATATATATATATATATATATGAATTCTAAGTCATGCAAAATTTTAATAAAGAGTAAGATGATGTTGCAGATCTATTTTGCAATATTACATTTTATTTAATATTTAGATTTTGGTATTGGTATCATTCAAATAGATAACAACAATAATCATGTTAATAATAATTAGGGCTATCAAATGATTAATCGCAAGTTTGTATTTACATAATATATGTGGGTGCACTGTGTATAATTATTTTGTATAAATACAGACACATGCATGTATATTTAAGAAAAAAATATTATTTATATGTAAAATATTTATATATAATATAAATTATATATAAATCTGTATATTGTATATAAATATAAATATTTTATATATAACTAATATTTTTACAAACTTTTATTTTGGATGCGACTAATCGCGATTAATCGTTTGAAAGCCTTAATAATAATGTATTTTAAAAAAATTGAAATGCATTTAATATTGCGGATTAAACATTGCTTTCATGAAATTGTTTATTATTTTGTTTTTCAATTTATTTACTGAACTCTTTTGTTAAAAAAAATAGAAATTAATAAAAATGCTTGACTTTTTTTTTGCCCATTTTGATTAATATTGTTGCATTATATGTTTATTTACATTTACATTTTTACCTGCATTTAATTTAGCAGACGCTTTTATTCAAAGTGGAATGCAAATTTTTGAGGATTTTTTTTTTTTTTTTTTTACATTTTTAAAAAAAAAATTAACAATTGAGGAATGCAGCAAGCAATTTATCTTAAAGGCAATAAACATAAGTGCTAGTAACACAATGTTTCAGACATCGTTCAGAATATTACCTTTCCTTATTTTGTATTGACGTAGTGGTACTTTTGATCCACACTTTAGGTCCCAAGTTCATTTTTTTGTGTGTGACATTTTTATGGTTCATTGTTACATTTCATGTAAACGAAGGACCCTATGAGTTTCTATTTGTTGATATTTTACTTATAGCTCTTATAGATATTTTTCATTAGCTTTGTATGGTCTCAAATTATTCAAACGTTCCCTTGTTTTAAAAAGGAACATATACAATTTTTTAAAGTCTTGATTTAGTTGGGTTTTCATGCATGAATGTTCATTTGACACTGTTGCAGCACCTCTCTTCCCAGTCTGTCAGTCATTATATACGTCACCATGAAGCCCCTCCTTCTGAAAACCTCAATGTGCTCTGATTGGTCGCCTAGACCAGAGTGTTGTGATTGGCCAAGCGCTTCGAGCATGTTTGGGAAATGTCACGTCCATAACCAGGAGTTTCGATACACTCCTAACTCAACTCCATCAGGCTCCGCCCCTTTGTTTTGCATATGCATGAATTATTTAAATTAGCAATATAATGAGGAATCACAGTTATCTCTAATGACGGCAAACAGACATGACGTATAATGTTGGCTTTTTCGTATAGTTGCGTCCAAATAAACGCTTTCACATGCTAATAACGTGTGTATTTTCTGTTGTTGCAGTTTGCCCCAGCAAGGACGTCCGCAACAACGCGACCAACTTGCGCGTTCTCGAGAACTGCACGGTGATCGAGGGCCACCTGAAGATCCTGCTCATGTTCAAGACCAGACCAGAGGACTTCCGGGGCTTGAGTTTTCCAAAGCTGGTCATGGTTACGGACTACCTGCTCCTCTTCCGCGTCTACGGCCTGGAGAGTATCGGCGACCTCTTCCCGAACCTCACCGTCATTCGCGGCAACAACCTCTTCTTCAACTATGCCCTGGTCATGTTCGAAATGATCCAGCTGAAGGAAATCGGCCTCCACAGCTTGACCAACATCACGCGCGGGGCGGTGCGCGTCGAGAAGAACCCCGACCTCTGTTATCTGTCCACTCTCGACTGGTCCAAGATCTCGGACTCGATGGAGGACAACTACATCGTGGCAAACAAGGATGAGCGGGAGTGCGGAGACATTTGCCCGGGTATCATCAAGGGAACGATCACCTGCAAACAGACCACCATCAACGGGAATTTCGGCGAGCGTTGCTGGAACCAAAACCATTGCCAGAGAAGTAAGTTGCCTCTCAAGGCTGCTTTTTATTTACCATTACATTGTCCACAATTGATATTTATCCCGAAAAGGAGGCATTCGTGCAACATTTCTTTGGAAACAATATACGTTTTTGCTTAAAATGAACCAGAAGCCTAAGTTGGGCTCTTGAAATCACCATAGATGCTTTTACTTGGTCTTTCCAGTTACTGAAACTTGAAACGGTCACCTGTGGACTGATGTAGTTAGTGCTACCTTAAAACCTAAAAAAAAAGATTTTGGGGATTGAGATTAATCAATATTTAGCAAGTTTGTTTTTTTAACCAGCTCTAGTAAACATAGGTCTTGGCTGGCTACAATAGCAAAGATGAACCGTGTGTATGTGAGCGAGTCGGCGCTTGTGTTTGGCTGGCCAGGCTAGTACATTGAAGGACAGTCTGTGCCAATACAAATCTTGTCCGTCGGTTCAGCGTGTGCCGCACCTGCTCGCTATTCACCTCACACCCCTCTCAACCTGATTCAGCTCAAGTACCTTGTTTACTTCCATCTCTTTTTGGAGGGAAATGATATGTACGAGCTCGATGAGTTTGTTCAGCCTTATATGCATTCAGGAACAGCACGTATGCTCTTCAGTTGAAAAATTGAGGAGCGCATTAAGATCTTAAGGGGTGAAATAAAAATTCATCAAATATGTGTGTTTCTGCTAAATTAATTGAATTTATTAGAATCATATTCCTGCTTCAACTGTATTTAATAATTATGTAAATATTTATTTAACTTTTATTAACTTATTATTGTCTCGATACTAGGTCAAATCTGCGTAATATGTTAAATGTTATTTCTTTTTTTTTGGGGGGGGGGGGGGGTCACAGGGCAGCTTAAAGAGTTGTTATTATGAATTATTATTAAATATACAAATTAAATTTCGTATATAGTTTGTGTAATCAATTTATCAGTAATAATAGAAAAAAAAAAAAGTTTAATTATGATTCAGCCCAAAAAACACCAAATTCACGTATGGCCTTATAATTTCCGCGATCACGGAATCGTGAACGGAATCGTGGAATTTGCCAATTAACGAGGAATCTAGTGTTAACGTGGAATTTCGCTGAATTTTACATATTTAGAATGAAATTCGTTTTTTGTGTGGGAGAAGAACGTATGTCTGGGGAAAATGGAGACGGGGAAGCAAATCTGGGCGACACAACCCTGCCATTATTTTCTACGGCTCTGCTTTCGTCTGCGAAAAAGTTAAGAAACTCGACGTACACACACATACACACCATCCCCTCCGTACACGTCTTTCTATGAGGTGCCGGACTGGACAAAAGCGAAGTGACATTGCGCGAGAGAGAGTGTGTCCGAGAGAGAGAGACTTTTCTTTATTTTACAGGACAGTTTAAAGCTCATAACCATATTTTGTTGTTACTTGAAGTAGCTTAGAGTGCAATGTTGCATCATGCAGTATTTGTGCTAAAAAGTAAGAGTTAATGTCATTTTAAGAGTAAATCCCTATTTTATTAATAATTAACATTAAAAGCACACTCTTTTTACAACTAAAATAACAGTATAGGGTAAAAAAAACTGAATCCCCAAAAATTAAAACGGAAAAAATGGAATTTGCAAAAATTAAAACGGAATTTGCAAAAATTAAAACGGAAAAAACGGAATTTGGGAAAAATAAAATGGAATTTGGGAAAAAAATAAAACGGATTTTATAGTGCCCTATGGTCGTCCAGTTGAAATGTTGAATACAACCGTTTTCCGTCGCGGCATTCTCTCCGTATTTACGTTTCTTTGCAGCCTTTAGCCGTTGCCTACATCGCACTGGATCCTTCACTGCAAACCAAACGTAACACTCCCCCTAAACGTTTACTCTTTGGATTCTCTCGCAGCCGGGAACAATACAAGTCAACACCTTTATGAATAAAGTTTGCCAAGAAGTATTTCCTACTAAAGCAAGGCTGTATTTGACTCTGGTCAAGCGTAGCCATAGCAGACTGGTGGGAGTGGCCTGGGACGGCAACATGCCCAGTGCATTATGGGTGTTGAAGTTATGGGAAGACTGGCTAGTGTGTACTTTGGTTCGTCCCTTATTAGTGATATCACAACAGCATTCGTATGGATAAGGTCAGGTTCTTTAATAAGACCAGCTGTGCTCGGCCCAAATAAAGGTTCACGTTGGTAACCGGGAGGTGTCCCGTGCTCTTCAAAGGGATGCATGCATGAAGCAACCCACTTTTTGTCATGTGATAGGTGAAAGTTTAGTCGGGCATAATGTCAAAGTGAAACCCCATTTCTGGAGTATGATGCAATGGCGCTGTATTTGGGCAAGCGCTGGGGTGAGCGAGTGTGTAACCCTACAGCAAGATACCATATCCCCAAAGAAGCACGCGCTCTCTGTCATTCCAAATAAACATAACCTGTGCGTGTTTGTTTGTTTAGCCTGACATTCATGTTTTCAGTTTTTCCACAAATAATGAGGAAAAAGTTTGTTCGAGACGGAAGGTTTTTGACTTTCTTTTGCACTCATTTCAAGACTTTACTATATATTTATATTGATTCATATTCAGAATATTATTATTTATGTGATTTTTATTATTATTATTATTATTATTATTTTGCCCCAACCCTCTACTTTCTGATCTTTTGCATTTTCATTCTTCAGTACTTCACCTACAAACAACTTTTCCAATCAATTCTTCAAGTCCCCCTGTGGTGAAAATCCAGCTTTTAATGTTGTTTATATGTCTATTTTTGATTTTTAATACGCTTTAAGACAAACCATGTGCAAATTCACAAGTCAACAGCATTGCTGAGTAAAACTACAGTGAACCAAAGACCGTCTCAAAAACACGGTTTGAAATCGCTGGTGTTTCTGACGTCACAAACTACCTTGTAACCGATCACGTCAACGTCTCTTAGCTGGTGTGAGTGAGTGGAGGCGGGGCTCATTTGCATATTCATAGAACTCGTATTCATACTTTGCAGTCACGTGACTACCATGGATGCCTGGCGGGCAACAAACGGGTATTTTCAATGTAGAGTCCTGTAGTCCCAGGTCTTTCTAGTAGCTATCGAGTCAGTTAGCGAGCTAGCTGCATAACTACGGACTAGGATTAACTCCAAGGTGAAGGTAGTTAAATTGTGTAAAGCAGACACGTTTTTTTGAGACAATCGCGCAGTAATACTTCCTCCGTAAATAATCTAGCTCTACTGTTCTCATTGAAAACCATAGATATCAAACACTTTTGTTGTTGTTAGCAAAATACGACAGCTGCGTTGTTAACGTAGTTAGCTTCATAACACAAACAGCTGACTCGCCGAACCTGCTGGTGGCGTTGATTGACGAAACTACAGGTTAACTTAAAGGGTTAGTTCACCCAAAAATGACAATTCTGTCAGTATTTACTCACCCTCATGTTGTTCAGACCCTGTAAGACCTTCGTTCATCTTCGGAACACAAATTAAGATATTTAAGATATTAAGATCGCTCCTGCATATTAGTCCATAGGCTTCTTGAGGGAATGACTTGCTGTCCTCGAAAAGTCATTAAAGACATCGTTAAAATAGTCCAAGTGACTACAGGGGCTCAATCTTAAGTTTATCAAACGACGAGAACACTTTTGTGCGCAAAAAACAACAAAAATAACGACTTTATTTCAACTATTCGTTTATTTCTCCCTCTGCGCGAGTCAGGTTACTAGTTTAATAGCGTAAGCTTCTGTTATTGTACGTCACACGCATCACACACATGACGAGCGTCGGCCAATAGTGAGCCTACGTGTGACGTAGCTTTACGCAATCACACTACGTTAACTGACTACAGGCCCATGTTGAAGGAAGTGAATAGTTGAAATAAAGTCGTTATTTTTGTTTGTTTTTGCGCACAAACGGTGTTCTCGTCGTTTGATAAAGTTAAAATTGAGCCACTGTAGTCACTTGGACTATTTAACGATGTCTTCAATGACTTTTCGATGCCAGCAAGAGTCATTCCCTCAAGAAGCCTATGGACTAGTATGCAGGAGCGATCTTAATATCTTAAATATCTTTATTTGTGTTCCGAAGATGAACGAAGGTCTTACGGGGTTGGAACAACATGAGGGTGAGTAAATACTGACAGAATTGTCATTTTTGGGTGAACTAACCCTTTAAAGACACGATTAATTACATGATCATACCCATTGTATTCAAACAAATGTTGAAATTACCTTTGCTTATCTCATCTGGTTGGTGCAACCAATCGCACGGCACAACGACTATCTGGCGTGTCATTTACACCTCGAAACACCAACTTTTGTATAAAAACTTGCAAGATCCTGGGTTTCATTGCTGGAGAACGGCGTTCTTGCCCGCCAGCCAGTATTTGTGACGTCATGTGCAAAGTATGAATACTAAATGAGAGAACGGCGTAGTTACATTCAAGCTATTTTGAGACAGGAAGAAATGTTTTTCAAGGAAATAACACTTTGGTGATCAAAGATACGTTTTAAGGCATAAAATGATGGATTACATTGGGACTTTAATAGATAAAACCAAAGAAAATGCTAATTTGGTTTCATGTTGACACTTAAATGCTTAACTGTTTGGTGATGCACTGATTCAACTGTATAAATGTTTACCAAACGGATTAGCGTGGCGAAGTGCTTGATCCGTTTATGAATGCGCTAAACTGTTTTCTGTGAAAGCAGGCATTTAGTGTCAGTAGTTCAGACGGAGGATGCAGACGTGAGGTTGAGTGGAAAGATAAAATCTGTGCAGGGCCGTCTGTGCGCGTCGCTTTCCATTCTTAGCTAGACATGAAAAAAGCTCAGCACGCTTGAAGGATGAAATGTTTAGTGTTTGGTTTATTTGGTATTTTGTGGTAGTTTCTAGAGTGTTGCTGATAATAAAAGAGCATAAACATGGACACACTTGATCTTGTATCTCAGGGAATGTTTATTTCCTTTGAAGGCAGAGAGATTTATCAAAATTTTCTTCAATGTAGCAACGGCGTTAAAATCGGTCCTTTTATTCCTCCATAAAACCGTCAAACGTGGGACGAGGCGGAGTGTCGGACAGAAGACTGAACTGTAGTAGATGTGCTGTCAGATCAGTGATATCTTTTGCCCTGGCACATCGTGTTCTGTTATTGTGAGCGTTGTTCTGTTGCGCCGACAGCGGCTCTTGCGCAACCAGGACCTTTTCAGGTCAAAGTTCAGCAGCCGCGGGTTTGCGCTTTTTTTTTTTGTCATAGCCATTTTCTTCCCCTCTGATGTCAGAGCATTGTGCGTTGTGGACTTTAGTTGTTTGTTTTTCTGTCTGGATAAATCGCTCTTAATTAAACTGACTTAACGTTAACCTGATTAACCGAATGCAAACATTGACAACAATGGGTTTTTTTTTTTTTTGGTTTAATAGAAAACCATGTGTCTTATGGCTTTCTAGTGTAAGTTTGTTTTAATGTTCTCATTATTGGGATTCAAACAGTTTGTTAAAACACAATATTAGAGCAATAATTAATAAAGCAAATAACGTTATATGCATAGTTATATTCTACTATTACTACTAATAATTATTATGTTTTTTTATTATCATCAGATTATTTTATACTGCTAAAAATTATTTATAAATATAATACTACTTAAAATATTTTTTATTATATTTATTCATAATTTATTTTTAAAAAATCATCTACTTCTACTAGAAACAGTGTTTTAAATACCTCTGTTATATATTATAATACAACACATAATAATAATAATGATGTTTCTTAATTATTCTTGCCCTTGGGACTTAAATAAATCCCTGGTATGTTTTTGAGCGCTGTTAACTGCGTTTTGTTTCTTAGAAAAGGAGGGGGGGGGGGGAACAGAAGGAAAAACAGAAGGAAAAATGCAGAGCTCCACAAGTGCTGACATCTAGTGATAAATCTCTGACACATTTGCTTGGAAAAGATCACATGGTTCAGTGAGTTTAAGGAAGCTGATTTTCTTGTTTTCGTGGTCCAGGTGAAGGATTGGGGAAGAACCCCGATATCGCAACCTTTTTGATCTTCAGTCTGACCTTGACAGTTGTTTGTGTACTTGTTTGTTTTATCTTATCCAAGCTAGAACTGCTTTTCAAAGGCGTGGATGAGTGCGACTGAATTAGATTTAACAGCTGATAATGATTTTCAGAAGCACTTTGCGGTTAAAGTGTTGTTTGTCCTGTCCATCGGAATTCATAACTATGGCGGGAGAGCGCAGAAATGCCTGCGTGGGTTGAGCTGAGGTGTCGCGTGACGCCTGCCGACAGGTGGGCGCTTTAGCTTCCGTCTGCTGTTACGGGAAACGCTTTTCCGAGTATCAGCACCTCGGAAGTGCTGGAGGGTAAGGGTACTTTTCCTCTAACAATCTAGGAGTAGGTCATTCACTTCCCACCTCAGAATAAAGAAGCCCTTGGCATGACAGATAAGGAGCCTGTGAGGATTCTCTGTCTCCCACTTTACTGCTCTTTTCCCCACTGTCGCCGACACTCATTTCACAGTGGTATAGCTGGGGGATCGTCTGCACAGCTTGAGCAAGCAACGGCTTTTTTTGTAGTGCTTCTCAGAATTTAGGAAAAAAAGCTCTCCAGGCACCTCTTCTAACAGAATAGGAGTCGCTCGTCGGTTAAAGGGATAGTTCACTTTGAAATTCATTTTTAGTATGTTTTAGCTTACCTCAAGGGCATCCAAGATGTAGGTGTCTTTGTTTCCGCAGTAGTTTCAATTTTGATATTTTTCGGTCAAACCGTTGTTATCTGTCAAGCCCCTTTTCCACCAAAGCATTTTGAGAGCGGGTTCGGAGCCGGTGCCTGCGCGCGAACCAGTTCTTTGTGTTTCGACAGCCAAACTTTCGACGTAACTTATCAGAAAAAAATACATATCAAGCGAAAACATTTAAGAGACTTACATATTTCAATTGTTTTTAAAGCTTTCTTGGTATACGATTTAGAGATAATCCGAAAGTAAGCGTTTCTAGCTAAGACGTATGGCGACGTACACAGTGACGTAACAACGTCGTTCCCTGGGCGCTTTAGTCAGTGGAAAAACAAACAGGTTCTGAAGCGGTTCGCAAGTTGAACCAACTCCGAACCAACTTTGAACCAGCACCAGTTCCGAACCAGTTCTTTTTTGGTAAAGGGGTATCAGTTATATAATGCAGGTTTAGGGGGTCCACCTCAAAGAGCATGCACATAGAAGTCCAAATTAAACATGATTTAATCTTGTAAATGTAAGTACACACTGATGGCCTAAGACACAAAACGAGCAGTTTGTGTGAGAAAACGAACCGTATTTATATTGTTTTTACCTCTTTTTAACAGCTTTGTCGAACTGATCTGAATCAGATGTCCAACTGAACCGAACTGAACCGTCTCCAGACGTTACGCCAGAAGTGATCTCTCGTCACGCATTGTTTACACGGAGATTTCGGAAGTTTTACCTCTCACTAAACATATTTAGATTTATCGAAATCGTCTTCCATTGCGATTTCCCGTGTATCTAAATATGTTTAGTATATGTTCCTTTTGCTTCCCCCCTTTTTCGTTAATCCCAAGAAACTGTGCCTTATCGCAAAAATCCAAACAAATTTCAAGCAGCTCTCTCTCTCTTTCGCTATTTCTCTGTCTCACGGTCGAAGTAACCATGACAACAGAGCGTATTTTTCCCACAATGCAAACGCGGAGTTCATTCTCAATTGATTGATTCGGAGTTCATTCTCAGTTGATTGATTATTTATTATTAAAATTGACTGTAATATTTTTTTTAATTATTATTTATTTTATTTTATTTTTGTATAAAACTCCTTTAGTTTTAATAAGTAACAATAAACCTATATTCACATGATTTTGACTTTGCAGTCCAGCAACGACTTGCATGTGTAATATCAACTTCAATTTTAACCTGTAATCTTACAGTTATGAAGGGAAAATCTGTAGATTTTTGCACAAAACCCCCTTGATAGAGGAACTGATCCATGATCCCACCGTGGGCTCACCGTGTCCTTTCTCGTGAGCGCCGGGGTTTAAGTTACCCCCTCTGCTTGAACTCTCTCACAGATACTTTCGCGCAGTATAGCTTTGTAAACTCGTCTGAACCATCAGTGTACATTTGCACGCAAGTGGCTTTGTGACCGTTTGTGTATGGAAAAAGGGAAGTAAATGTGTTAATGAGTTTGCTAGTTGTGAAGTTTGTATATGCGTACGCCTGCAGGTAAAGATATTGTGTCCACACAGCACACAGGAAGTGTGTGAGGCCCTCCGGCAGAGAAGCAATGAACTGTGATACGCATATATATATATATATATATATATATATATATATATATATATATATATATATATATATATATATATGCAGTAAAATGTATTTTCAAGATTTGTTATCACAACATTTTTTCTTTTGTCAAATCAACTTAATTTTATTTAGTTCAGATAACTTATTATTTTGAGTTTCTGATGAGAAATCTCCTTCATTGTATTAACTCACTTTTTCTATTTCAAATTTTAAGGCAACCAGGTTACTTTTTTTAAGTTAAACCAACAATATTTTTGTACAGTGTATTTATATATATATATATATATATATATATATATATATATAAAAATATTGTGTACAAAAATATTGTTGGTTTAACTTAAAAAAAGTAACCTGGTTACTTGTTGGTTTAACTTAAAAAAAGTAACCTGGTTACTTAAACACAAACCACCAGAAATAAAACAAATGGATGTTTTAAATTACCGCTTATTTATATATATATATATATATATATATATATATATATATATATATATAATTTAAAACATCCATTTGTTTTATTTCTGGTGGTTCGTGTTTGGATTATGAAGGGCAGATTGTGTTGGATTAGTTGTTTCGGAAGAAGCACATTAGCAGCTGTACTTCCTCCATGATTGTGTGTGTGTGTGGCACTGCAGTCGACTACCATCTACGCTAACTTCCATTCATTAGCTAAACAGGAAGCCGTGAGGGAGATGGAGGAGCTTGTGTCCTCCGTTATCAATGGAAGCGTTTCTACGCCCCGCATTTGCATAGCACCACTGACACGCTATTCTGACAAAGGCTGAGCGCTTGCATTTACATGTCCTTCGGAGAAAGGAAAGGAAGAGCCACGGGGGCATTTTCTGAAAATAGATCCTTCTGACATGCATGTAAACATGGGAAATAACCGGGGGAAGGATTTGCATGTGGCTAATGACGGTTAAATGCAAACAAATCAAAATCTATCCATCATCAAAATGTTATACAGCATTATTTTTTTATATCATGATGTAGCCTTTTCTTATTGGATAATGGATGCTGATTAATTTCGAGAATCCAGGGGAAATTATGAATATAATATAATTAATGTAAATGAATGTGTCCTTTGAGTAATAATATTCATTTTTTTTAAACTTACGGACCAAAAACCTTTGAACGGTATTCATTTATTTGCTATCACATATGGGAGGTTGTTAAATTTAGCATGTAAAACTTCTTTTTAATTTTTTTAAATTTTTTTAGGTAGAATACGAATTAAATGTTTAACACCGTTTTAATGCAATAATTTAACTTCACACTGATTTGTTATTTCTGTTCTGGTTGGAAATCTTGAGATTAATCCTGATTATCTGATTCTATTGAAAGCCATATTATTTGTTTATTTTTGGCGATTATGAAAATTTGTTTAATATCTGATAACCCGATAAAGTTGTATCACAGTAAGTAAAGAATATTTCCAAATAAATGCAACTATCTCGAGTGCTCAAATCTAGCAAACTGAACGCCGTCGCCTGTGCTCTCAAAGATGGGTTTTATTAATAACTGAGGAGGGGTCGAGGACACGTGGGCTGCTCCTGTTTTTGGGGTTGCTAGGTAACAGTGAAGCAGCTGTGATGAAGAGCGAATGTGTCTGAAGGCATGGACATGGGTGTCTCCCACAGAAGTTTGCATGAAGGGAAACCGTTCCAAATCCACACTAAAGGAATCTGGCGTCTATCTGAAGTTCACTGAAAATTCTTTGAATTGTTTCCTGCCTTCGTGTGTCTGCTTTCGCTCCCACTGCTATCAGTCTCGGGATATGTGGTGGAAGTGACGAGGATTCCCGTCCTCACGGTCAAATGGTTAAGTTCATTGTTATTACTTGGAATCCAATTTTATTAAATATTTTGGCTAGTTTGACAATACTGATGTACATTTCTCTCTACATGGTTTTTATATTTAACTGTAACCCCCCAAAACGTTCTTAAAATAGCAATGAAATAAACTTAAAACAAATTATTATCTTATTTTTGTTTAGTTTAACGTATATGTAATAAAACTGCTAATGTTTTTACCCTATTTTTGTTCCATAATTTTTTTTTTAGTAAATAATGCTAAAAATAGTATAATAACACATTTATGTATAAATACAATTAATAATATCAGTTAACACTCAATTAATCGTTATATTAATTATAAATACAAAACGGTTTAAATATTGGCGAAAAAATTAGACAATGTGAAAATATTTCGATCTATATTTTAGGTCTTTTGCTCATTATTTATTATTAGGGTTGGGTATCGTTTGAATTTGAACGATTCTGATTCCAATTCCGATTCCTTGTTTCGATTCCGGTTCCTAACGATTCTCGATTCCGATTCTTTTAAGAGGCAGGGTCAAAAAAGTTTAGCTAACCTTGCTAATCAACGGTCTTTCGGAAGGAAATAATCCTTTCTAAAGGAAATACTCCTTCTGTCACAAATACTCCTTTTGTCACAAATTTTGCATTTTGCCGAGATTTCGTTATTTTTAGAAAAATGAAGCCACACTTTGGACCGCCGACGTAAGCTACTCATGTTCGACTCGTGCGGTTATGCCAACACTTCCGGTAGACGCTTCTTCGTTGGTGTTGTTCAGCGGTTTCTTCTTCCGCTCGGCGGACTGTGAATATTGAAACTAGGAATCGAAATTTTAACTTTTGAACGATTCCGGGAAAAACAAAAAGTTAGTCCCGATTCCAATCGATACTCGATTCTCGATACCCAACCCTATTTATTATCAAATGAAAATGAAAAATTATTTAAAATGTTTACTACTATTAAATTTTATATATATTAAACATGCATACAAAAATGTTCAAATACTGGCAAACATTTAAATAAATGTATAAAACAAGTATGCATTTTATTTCAGCAATTTTGTCGTCAGCCATTAATAAGCCCTAATAAGCTCAACGACTTGCCATAAGATAACAATTGAAATAAAAAAAAAGACTTAATGAGAGTTTTGAGATGTTGATAATTGTTAATGAGCACAAGCACGTGTGGACTAAAGAGGAAAATAAGTAGCTTGAAGCTCCCCGAAGGGAAGAGTTTAATGAATTGAGGAGGTGCCATTGCATAACTTGTTTGTGAGCAAAACAAGCCCTCCCTCCTTGTGGGTGATGAGAGGATTGTTTTCAACCCTTGGAAGTGTCACATATCCTCCGTTTGCCCGTTTAGAAAGCATCTCTCCATGTCGGATCACTGTAGTGTTTGACTAATGGGTCAGTCGCTCCTCTTTCAAGCGAATGACTCAAATCAGTTACAGATTGTGTCAATGTCTTGGCCAAAGTTTGATCCACCGTCCGACACAAAAGCAAAACCATCAAACCGTTTATAGAGGTCATGTGATCCATCATAACTTACCTATTGTTTAACCCTGAGATCATTTACAAGGGCGTTTCCGTATTTGCCGTGGCTCTTGGGTTACCAGTGGTCGACGTGCCATATGCAGCAACATTTTGTACTCGATGCCAGCAACGTGTTGACAGCCATTACAGCAAATAAATTGCTTGTCCGTTCGTAATTAGGCAACGTTAAATAAATTCAACATGTTGCTGTCAGAGATTCCCCTCTAGCTTGTTTTTCCCAGGCTGTTGTTGTTGCTGTTGTTGTTGTCGTTTCCACTTTGCCGTACATCTGGACGCCTGGTGCCTCGATCATAAAACCCCACAGCTGTAGAGTGACGAATGGAAGAACGCAGAGCTCTGGCTTTGCCGAACACTCGTACCCCCTCAATGTTGGACCAAGAATGGTGGGTACTTTTCAGTTATGAGCCTTTTGATCAAAGCATGAGGCTTCCCTGAGAGCGAGAACCAGCTGTGGATGCTTCCACGCCGAGCACTGACTCAGCTCAGAAAGTTCTGGGTCAAAGAAACTGAGCTAAGTCACCACAAACTTTCCAATGTCGATCTCCCCTAAACATGACAGACTCTTGTGATTTGTAGCCGTATCTGTAGTCTACACCATTTGGGCGATGCCTAAAAGACAAGGTTTAGCATTTACAAGGCCATCCTCACCAAGAACTTGAGGCCAACCCTACTTGGGTGATCTCCTGAGTTCGAAGAGTTCATTTGTAGTGTTCACATTGAAGCTTGCAAACTGCTTTGAAGTCCTTTTGTAAAGTCAAACTCTTGATTTGTAGCTTTAGTCTTTTTGGGTATCACCTACATACATTTGAAGAATGTTACAAGCGAAACCCACCCAGCTCCTGGTTTTAAAGGGACGGTTCACCCAAAAATGAAAATAGTGTCATCATGTATAATATACTTTATTTTTTGGTTTTGGGAAAGCTAATTAAAGTCGCAATAGGTGATTCCAACCCGATCTCACAGGAATTCGTACGAATTTTACGAGGTGGCTAATTCGTACGACCTCACTCGTATGAATTGGTACGATTTTTGCTAAATTGTACATATTTTACGAAATTGGCCAATTCGTATGAATTCGAACGAATGAACTACCCCTGACCCCGCCCCTAAACCTACCTATCACGTGGGTTTGGACAAATCGTACGAATTCGTACGAGTGAGGTCGTATGAATTAGTACGAATTAGCCACTTTTTAATCACTCGTACGAATTGGTCGTGAGATAGCGTAGGTGATTCTCGACAGATTTTTTTTTTGTTGTAATGCTGGTTGGGATCATGGTGGGATCGTATGCTTTCAATGATACTAGGCTAAAGTGAGCATTCCCCAGATCACCTATTGCACCTTTAAACAATTTAAAAACATTTTTTTATATATATTTTGTTTTTATTAGCTTGCTATGCGTTGTCACGATAAAACCTTTGTAAAAGTGTGCCGAATTTCTTCCAAACTGCTAAGAGAAGTCAAACTCTTCGTTCTGTTCGGATAAAACCCAAAAATTTAGCATTTACAAGAAATGGCATTTATGTCATAAGCAAACAACACCCACTTCCTGGTTTTAAAGAAACAGTTTACGAAGAAATGTAAATACTGTTATTATTCAATCACCCTCAAGTCATTCCAAACCTCTACGACTCTCTTAAAAATATATATTTTGAAAAATGTCTGTTTTTTTGTGGTTGTTGTGATGCACCGTAATAATTTGTTACAGTTATAGTAACGATATTTCTAGGGCTGTCAAACGAATAATCGCGATTAATCGCATCCAAAATAAAAGTTCGTCTTTACATAATATATGTGGGTGCACTGTGTATAATTATTTTATATATATAAATACACACACATGCTTGTGTATATATTTAATAAATATGTTCATGTACATACTGTACATAGATTTATATATAATTTCTATTATATATAAATATAAATATTTTATATATAAATAATATTTTTTTCTGAAATATACATGTGTGTGTGTTTATATATATATATATATATATATATATATTCAAAATAATTACACAGTGCACCCACATATATTATGTAAACACAAACTTTTATTTTGGATGCGATTAATCGTTTGACAGCCCTAGATATATTTTAGCTAAACTAATTTAACATATCTTCCAAGTGCAGCCATCCAAAACTATTTTGGGCTAAACTATTATTTTTTCTTTTTCGGAAGTAATTGTGTAGTTTTTTTTTTTTTTGTCCATACAATAGAACTCATTGGTCCACATTGACTGCCATTGTATGCACAAAAAGAGCTTAAAACTGAGCCATTTTGGATGAACTATCCCTTTAAATTCGGTTCGCTTTCGAGGGGACTGAGTTCGTTTAGCGCGTTAACCTAAAAGCCCACATTCCTGCATTCTGAGACTCGTCTGGGACTTGTCGGACCCTCGATTTGTTACGTATTAGGATGTTCCTTTGTTTACTCTATTTGGCCATCGCCTAAACGGCGGCTAGTTTTATGGGTCCCTCACTCCATCTAAGAGCGCGCCGGCTCGTTTAAACCGTAATTACTGAGCCAGACGGCCCCAAACACCTGGACGGCGTGAAGAGCGCAAGCTTGGCCCTGTCTCGTACAGCTGTGGAGAGTCACCTTGCAGCAAGTCTGGGGGAATTCCCTCCTAAATCAGCCAAGTTTGGGAAGGAAAAGCAAAGCGAAGCTCCGGATTCTGTCAGGGTGCCATACTCCACTCTGGACTGTGAGTCAGACCCAAAAAAACACACTCTTCTGATCCAATTTAAGCCTGCAGAAGCTTGCCAGTTCGCAGTTGTTCCAAGAAAACATGTAAACATCCCAATCGCTAACACTATAGGCGGGATGAGCGCAGAAACGCTTGGCGGAGCTGTTAGGGGACGCCAAATATTTTTAGATCTCTTGAAACAGGGGCCATGCGGTTCACAGCAGAGTATTTTTGGGTTATCATATCTCGTTAAAAAAAATTAGCACCCGCGTTATGATTACCACCACCGCGTGATGCGTGTAGCATCTGCGAACAAGGATTTCCTTAACTTAGTGCTAATGAAGTTTATGTAAATGAGACCAACACATGTGTTATGTGTAATTTGTATAGGCCTTTGCATATACATTTTTTTCTCCCAATGCAATGTTCACCGAGATTATGTGTGAAATATGTACTCATAACATGGTAAAACCTTTGGCTAATAAACCGCTATTAGCCATCAGGAAGAATGTAGGATGCAATTTACCATATTTAATCGATTCCACATAATGCAGAAAATGTGGAAACCGCTCCGCGTGGGTCCAGTCATTAGATTGAAAATGTCTTTAGTCAAATCAGATGGAGGTCCACAAGATCAACATCACATGTCGTTCTGAAAAGGGGTAAAAAAAAGAGACGGTTCAGGAAATAAGCCAGATCGCACTAATGGGGCTGTTCTGTCATATCTGATCTGATGTGGTGTGGTTCTCCGTTTTATCTTTGTTTGTAGTCCTATCTGCGTCCGGTTTGGATACGGCACCATGAAACTCTTGGTCTGAAAGTCTTAAGTTTGACTCACTACAATGTAGAATAGTCTTAAAGGGTTAGTTCACCCAAAAATGAAAATTCTGTCAGTATTTACTCACCCTCATGTTGTTCCAACCCCGTAAGACCTTCGTTCATCTTCGGAACACAAATTAAGATATTAAGATATTAAGATCACTCCTGCATACTAGTCCATAGGCTTCTTGAGGGAATCACTCTTGCTGGCATCGAAAAGTCATTAAAGACATCGTTAAAATAGTCCAAGTGACTACAGGGGCTCAATTTTAACTTTATCAAACGACGAGAATACTTTTTGCGCGCAAAAACAAACAAAAATAACGACTTTATTTCAACTATTCACTTCCTTCAACATGGGCCTGTAGTCAGTTAACGTAGTGTGATTGCGTAGAGTTACGTCACACGTAGGCTCACTATTGGCCGACGCTGGTCATGTGTGTGATGCGTGTGACGTACAATAACAGAAGCTTACGCGATTAAACTAGTAACCTGACTCGCGCAAAGGGAGAAATAAACGAATAGTTGAAATAAAGTCGTTATTTTTGTTGTTTTTTTGCGCACAAAAGTGTTCTCGTCGTTTGATAAACTTAAGATTGAGCCCCTGTAGTCACTTGGACTATTTTAACGATGTCTTTAATGACTTTTCGAGGACAGCAAGTCATTCCCTCAAGAAGCCTATGGACTAATATGCAGGAGCGATCTTAATATCTTAAATATCTTAATTTGTGTTCCGAAGATGAACGAAGGTCTTACGGGGTTGGAACAACATGAGGGTGAGTAAATACTGACAGAATTGTCATTTTTGGGTGAACTAACCCTTTAACAACATTAAATTATATTAGCAATGCATTCAACTTTATAATGTTTACATCTTTTCCTTTTGTGATTGTTCAGTTGGTGATTGTTTTGTATGTCGGGACTTCTATTTGGCCTCCCCAGAGGTCGAAATACATAAGACCCCCGTCACAAACCATTACATTATATTGGTGAGAAAATCCCTTGTTGCATAGTTTGTTTTTCAACAGGCGCTCCAGAAACCCTTGTGGACCTGCTTCATTTGGCTCTAGGAATAAAACAGACCTTCCTTAATTGGGAATGAGCGTGTTTTCATTAATGTCCTGCCAGTGTGACACAATGAGCCGTCCTGCCAGTAGACTAATTGGTGTAAGTAGGGAGCACACAGTGCCAGGCATGGCAGGAACCTCCTGGCTGTTATCGGCCGGCTCAGAGTGGACAGTGATTATAAAGGGGGGGGGGTTGTCCAGTTATTAGGGGTGTTTGCTAAGACAAGCGTCACGTTTACTAATGCAAGTAAGCGGTGTTTACACGTACAGCCTTTGCAGTCATAAAGTCACCACAAGTAATTGTTTGTTGATTTCTAGTGATTTGAGCTTTTGGTGCAAAGTGGGAGTGGAAAAGAAGCACACACATATATATATATATATATATATATATATATATATATATATATATATATATATATATATAACAATATTTAAATTTAGGAAAAATATATTATTAGGGCTGTGAAACGATTAATCGCGATTAATCGCATTCAAAATAAAAGTTTGTGTTTACATAATATATGTGTGCGTAGTGTGTATAATTATTTTGTATATATAAATACACATGTGCATGTATATATTTAAGAAAAATGTGTTCTCAATATATCAAATATTTATATATATATATATATATATATATATATATGTGTGTGTGTGTGTATAAATATATATAAAGTGTTTACATGCAAATATTTCTTAAATATATGCAAGCATGTGTGTGTATTTATATATATAAAATATTTATACACATTACACACACATATATTACGTAAACATGAACTTTTATTTTGGATGCGATTAATCTGGATGCACTAATTATTATAAAAAGAATCAAAATTATGATAGCTCACATTACTCTGCAATTATAAACTTATAACGTATAGACGTTATTTTATTATGAAAAGCATAGTTGAAATAATTAAATTAAAAAACCTCATAAATTCTGCTTACTGTAAAAATGTAATGCACAAAACTAAAATGATTAACTTATCTAACTTTTATTCTGAACCGTGCAGATAAAAAGGAATAATTTTAAAAATTATAATAAAAATAATACAACTAATTTAATGGCTCAAATTATATGGCAATTATAAGTTTATGCATGTTCCTTATGTTACTTGTATTTTTGAAATTGTTTGTAAGTGTATACAATTGAAATACACCCAAAAACAAAATTAGCTCAAATTATATGGCAATGAACGTATATAACTTGTTTGTTGTTTTATTGTGAACATACTAATCAATAATGCTTATTAGTGTATAAAATAATTAAATATAAAAATATTACAACCAAAATGTGATCAAATTTGTTCACAATTTTTAACTTATTTTAACTTATAAAAGTAGTCTTTTGCTTAATTATGATTATTAGGGAATCTCAGCTCAAGCTAAACTCTATTGAAACTCATTTTAAGTCGAATCTCTTGATGTTTTTGCAGACCAACACAGTCGCTCGGTTCTGTTCAGCTGCCTGTGTCGGCGGTCGACTAGGTTTTGGGACGTAGCCTTAGTATCATTGATATTAGACTAGAGTGAATTCATTTGATGTTGATATCAAACACAGAGTTGTTCTGCTCGGTCTGTTATTGATAAGTGTGGAGAGTAATCATCTACTATATGCTCCATCAAGAGGTTTGTTTTGCTAATTGTTTTCCTCCGTGAGGCCATGTGCTCACGCCATGGCCATTTATAGCTTTATCACGCCTACCATGCTGTGGCCTTTTCTTCTGAACGCCCCCTCCTCCTCCTCCTCTGTGGTTCTTACATTGTGCCCCTCCGTCACTCTCTTTCTGTGGAAGGGCTGGGCCGGGTCTGGTCAGGTGACCGTATGGAGCTCTTGTTTATCACTTTGCTGTAGGTCGCCAGGGCGTCTGTTAATCTTTAACATTGAATGCTGCCCGCTGCTCTTCGTCTGAACGCTGTGCACAGCATGCTGGGAGTGACTGTCATCCTTGCTTCGCATTTAACATTTTGTTCAAGCATAGCAGTCTGTGCTCTCACAGGGCAATTTATTGGATGAAAATTGTGGATGAATTTCACATAAACGTCTAGCTTTCAGACAAAAATTAATTGACCCTGAAAATGTACTTTTTCTTTAAGAAAGACATTATTTCTATCATTTAAAAAATGATGAAATTTGACCTGGACATCTTAACCTTGTATCAGATGACTATTATTTATGTATATTTGTGTGTTTGTGTAAAAAAAAAAAATATATATATATATATATATATATATATGATACCAATTTTATTTACATTTTATATATATATATAATACCAATTTTTATATATTTTATATAAAATATAATTTTTTTAATTTTATATATATATAATACCAATTTTTTATATATTTTATATATATATATATATATATATAAAATATCATTTTTTAAATTTTTTATATATATATATATATATATAATGTAAATTATTATTTTATTTCATATATATATATAATACCATTGTTTTTTAATTATTTATCTATATGTGTGTGTGTGTGTATATATATATATATATATATATATGTGTGTGTGTGTGTGTGTGTATATATATATATATATATATATATATATATATATATACCCATCATTTAGCTTTTCAATCCGGATCGGCACTGATATGTTTTCATATGTTGCACGTTATGGACTTATGTTATAGACTTGACCATGTTCCTAATTATAGAAGTGTTTCATATCCCAGCATTCCATCTGTGTGGCACTGCAGAGGGCATATACAGACCAGGTCGGCTGTAGGTTATTTCCTGTTTGTATTATTTTGGATCCGGCACCTGTTTTATTAGCTGCGCTCACACCATAGTGCATAAAACTTTCCTCATCTTAAGTTGCATTATATTTGAAGTCTGTGCTGAAAAATCGAGGTCACAGATACTGAAAGTGTACACTCTAAATATGCAGAAGCAAGAAGTTACAAGGACGTGTTTTTTCTGCTTTTCTGCCATGAACTAGTAACAGAAGCGCTCCCTGTTTGTCCTTGGATCCCTGCGTTTGCCGTGCTATTGTCTTTTCTTAGTGAGTCATAGTATCCGTTGGCGTTGCTCACCAACTGAGCTGTACTTTCGTTATTTGACAATCTTGGAGCAGCTCTCATTATTAATTTTCCAGGAAATTAACACACACCCGCTAGGTTTTTTAAGGACGAGCCATTCAAAATGTACATTTTGAGAGAAAAGGAACTGTGTTTTATTGAATCATTTGTTTCTGCGAGTAAAAGTGTTAACATTACTTTTGCTACGAGTTATACACCGAACGGGTTTACGGGTTTATAATTGTTACACTAAAGAACCGTAACCCTAAGTATTTAACTTTTGATGTCTAAATCCGTCCTACACTTTTTTTTCACTTCTTTTTGATTGTTACTTGTTTTTTTTTAAGAACGACCTGACAGATCAATTATAAAATATTATAAACACAAAAATATTCTAAAAGACGTGAACCGAAAAGCAGCATAAACTGTTTTTTTATTATTAATTTTAGGAAATTTTCAAGTAAATGTTTTTTTTGTTTCACGTAAGCGAAATTACGTGAAAATATGTAGTTAAACGTGTAGACGGCAAATAAATTGGTTTAATACATTGTCGAATTTTACTGTTTTTTTTACTTTTATCAGTTTACTTTTAAAACACTTTCATATTTAGTCAGTATTTTATCATGTCATATTAATTTTAGTCAAAGTAGCCTACATTTGACAAAAATACCTGTGATGATTGACTATTGGATTATTTCAAATGATCATATTCTTCCTACATTTTTCTTTCCCAAAAAACTATATTGATAATATTTTTGCTCTATTTATGTCAAATTCTTCAATACTGTTTAAAATAAAATAATTTATGTATCATTGTAATACGTATTTTTAATGATTAATGGCAACATTTTAAAAAACATAGTGTCGACGAAAATATAGCGAAAAAACCTGCAAAATATTAGCAATCTGCTATGTGAAAGTTAAAAATAATTAATCATTGTGATGCATATTTTTGATTATGGATGACAAAATAAAAAAGCCTTGTTGACAACAATACGACGAGAAAAATGCAATGTTTTAAAATCATTTATTTATCATTGTGATGAATGTTTTTCATTATCAATTACAATTTTAAACTGTTAATATTTTGTGGTGATTTAATGTCATCGTATTTTCATCAACACTGTTTTCATTATTTATCATTGTGATCCATTTTTTTTTTATCAATAACCCACAGACACGCACAAAAAAAAGCATTTTTTTTATTAGTTATTAATTTCACATATTGATGATATATCACATTGAATGGACTGTAAGTCGCTTTGGATAAAAGTAAATACAAATGAATGTTGTTGTTTTTTTTGAGAGGTATGAGCATCTGGACTTAGATTTGGAAAATTCATGAGGGGAAAAATTGTACAGAAACATCCTCGAGGGGAAAAGTTCACGCTCTCCACCTCTGGTTACAGTGCTACAGCCATCTGGAAATCACAGCACCTGTGCAATCAAATCCGTAACCCTTTCCCCTGCTCACCCAGAGGTCACTGACAAGGAAACCAGATTATTCGGATAGCACCGTAACCCTGGAAACCATCTAGCTCAGTTTGATTTGACGGGGGAGAGAATAACAGGCAATCCCAGGCCGAGGGCCGTGAACGGAGCGCGTCTGGCTCGCTGTGCTTCTGCGTGCTGAATATGAAGCAGCTCGGTATCTGCACTGCAGCCGTTTCTAGAGCAGGGTCAGCCCAACCCTTCCCATCAGCCCTGTCCGCACATGTGCAGACCTTTCCCTAATCTCCGCTCCGCTGCTGCTCTCTGGAGTCTCCTTACCGCACTGCCTCAAATCCAGTCGGATGGGATCTCACGCACTCGCACACGAGATTTATTCGATCTCCATTTTCTGTTAACCTTCCCACTAGAGTAGTCCGGCCAACAAAAAACAGAAAGAGGCAAAGGCTCGAGATTTGTTTTCCCGGCTGTCCTCATTTGGCACGGTGTCTTGGAACGGCGCAATTCCACCTGCAGAAAGGCCACCCTGAATCCCAGACATTCCCTGAGTTCAGATTCTCTTCGTTTGTTCATTTGAGAAGATAATGGCGTATTCGGTTTGCTTTGAGGCTGAAAAATATGCCCTGTTCATGACTAGCTCTTTTAAACTGAGGTGATCTAGTTGCATGGATTAAGCTAATATATTTTTTTTTTCCACCAAAGTCCGATTCATGCGGCATTATGGTAGGTTAAGAGGCTAAGCTATTTCAAGTACATTGGTTTCCTTAACATAGGGTGCTTACAGAGGGTTTGGCAACCAAAAGCATCTTTTTAAACCGATTGATGGGATGGACTGTACGTTTCTTGAATTTCGCTCGCGTTTTCCGTCTGCTGTAACGTTCACGTCTGATGAGGCTGTCTCTGTGCAGGTTGAATTGTAATCATTTCCCTTTCCCCCCAGTTGATATTTACGGGCCGGTTCTGTCTGTCATCCGAGTCTCAAGTCTCAAGAAGTAGGAAAACAGTTTTCATCAATGGCGGCTAGGCTAATGCAACAAACGATTATTTTGATAATCGAGTAATCTAACGATTATTAGAACGATTAATCGACTGAGCATCGATTGTTTTGTCGGCTAATCATTAAGTTTGGAACGATTATTCAGCTTTTTCAATTAGTTCAAACATTGAGTTATACATATTCTTACCATACTATTAAAAAAGAAAATCAGTTTCGCTTATAATAAATAAATAAACAGCCAAATAAACAGGTCATTCTCTAAGTTTTGAGATTTTGGTCCAACTCAAATCACATACAAATGCTCTCTAAGCATTGTTTAATAGGCCCACTGCTTTTCTTAGAACTGAAACAGAAAAACAGCATTGTTGGTTTTAAGTTTTGTGAAACTTTCCCAAACCTTGCTAGTTCGGATTCATAATTTGTGCTGTTTTTCTTTTATCGCAATAGCATTTGTAAGGGCTGCATTACACTCTAGCGCCACAGCGCCGTAGTGGTCAAATAGGGATATTGCACGCCCTTACATTAGGTCAAGTGAGATCAAACGACTACTCGACAACACATTTTTTCATTGTCGACTAATCGTTTCAGCCCTAATGGCGGCTGGAACAACCATTGGTCCTCATGGACAGTGGTTTTTGTACATTTGTTTTAACTATACTTAAAATTATGACATTCAGGGCTTGATATTTGGCCAATCACCAAATAAGTGTGGATTTCAGCAGTGGCGTGTAACGCAGTGGGCTAATTTGAGTTATTTTTTACTGTTTATTGTGCTTAAACTGTCAAATATACAAAAAAAAGAACGTAAAAATGCCGGTCTTGGCAAGTATTCTCGTAAACACAGTCAGTTATGTTTAAAGGGAACATAAACAGTTGAGAGAAAATGCATGTGTAACACTATAATGGATCTGTGCATCAAATATTAAAGTGACAGGAGCCTAATATTCCTGCTGCCAACTTATGAGATAATATTAAAGATATCTATATGGCAGTTTTTATCCATGGTATCCACTAGCCACAAAAAAGTTAATGTCAAGGCCTGATTACATTTGTAAACTCCTGAGCAAATTGAAGGATTTGAACGGTAATTCCTGGGTTTGTGGGTTAAATGATTAATTAAAAGAACTGGTTCATACATTTCATGAACAAACTGGTCCTTTTTAGTTAATTAAGAACATAAAACTCAACCAGTGAAGTCTGATCCATGACCAAATGATACTTTGACATCACTGGTTGCACTTTATGTTTTGGATTCACTAAAAAGAATCGCGAATCAACTGCATTGGTCGTGTTGCAAATTACGTGCAACCTGTGTAGACTCAAACTCAATAGAAAGATGTTTAGTTTTTTATTTTGGAATACAAAGATCTTGATATCACTTCTTTACACTTAATAGTTTGGCTGAATCTGGTGGTGCTATGCATTTGCAAGCTACCTGAAAAAAGAACCCGTTTCAGAAGAGTGAGCGATAGACCGTGACTCACTGTAAGAACAGCTGCTGTGAGTAACCTTTTCCAGACACATGCCCTCACGGAAGAACCATCTAGATAACAGGGGACTTACAGTTCTTCTGCTGGAACCTTTAACTGAATCGGCCACAGAACATCCTGCATGGCATTGATGGTCTGTTTGTCCCCTGCTTATGGTGCCTTAATCTGATTTTTGTCATTGACCAGAAGCTGGTGTCAAACGCCATTAGATTAACGATAAGAGAATGTTTTTTTTTTTTTGATCGGCCTAATTCAATTTGATCACTTTGGTTGCTAAGAGAGACTCTAACCTTTGCCTGTTTTTTTGCATTTTTTTTTTCCACCTGTTCTCGAGTTCACCTGCTCAAGGCTGCCGGTCGCCTGGGACAGTCATGCGTTTAAATTCTACATTGGCTAGTTAATCGTTTAGTGGTCTGGGCGGGAAGGATAGTTAGACATTTAGAATTGGTTTGCATTTAATTATGCCAAATATGGGGGGGAAAACACAATTGCAATATGAGAAATGTCTCTCAAAACGCTTCCTTGTACGCACAGTGTGTGGGATTCTTGGCTAAAACTCCTCTTAAATTTGCCCAAAACCAAGGTTAAAGTGTTGCACTTATGATGAATTTTTTGAAGGATTTAAAAGCAGAAATATGTAGTTAATTTTATAAAAGCACTTACATTACTTCTGTGTATTTGTTGAACCAGAAAAAAAAACATTTAAAGCAACACTATGCAGTTTTTTTTTTACCTTAAAGTTACACTGTGTAACTCTTTTAGTTTATTCTTAGCTAAAAACACTTAGTTCTTATTCCATTGAAAATACATACGGGTAAGGGGTTCTAATGTCGGTCGCCATGTTGCCCCTCCGTCTTGGAAGTACATTAGCCAAAGAGGGACATACCCGTTAATTCAAGCTTCGCCTTTCGCGTTTACGTTTGAGTTAACACTCATGGACGAGGTCGAACTGGAAGCCATGTTAATCTTGGACTACATTGGCCACCGTAGGAGTTAAAACGAAATCGGAATTGAGAGGAACACTGGATGGTCATATACCTTTTCACCGCTAGATGGGGGTAAAAATCACACAGTGTAGCTTTAACTGAATAGCTTCGGAGTTATTGCAATGGTTATGATTATTTTCGGGTTGAATAATCCCATAATCCCGCCATAATCCCAATAATAATATGGCGTTGTGTTTTATTAACTCTTTCCTCGCCATTGACAGACTTTTCCGGCTTTCTGTGTTTTCACTGTTATACGGTAGAGGGCGAGTATTGAATATCCGGATCAAAACACAGGAAAAAAAGTGCAGAAACAAGCGATAAAAGCATTGCTTATATATGTTGTAGTCTTTGAAAAAACATTCTCAGCTTTTTGTTCAATATGTAGCTTTTTTTTTACTAGAATAAACGGGTTGTTTTGTTTAAAAGCATAGGTTTTTTTTTCTTTATTTTCATATATAGCATGTTCAGATACTCAAACTAATTATTCGAGGGGCCATTAATTTTTTCAAAATGCTGGCGGTGGCTGAAAGTACAAAAAAAAATATTGTTCCATTCAATTAAATGTGTTAATATTATTAAATACTAATATTAAATGTTACCGACCATAAATAAGAAAATCGCAGATTCCAATTTTACATCACTACCAAAATTATTATGGATGTTCTTATTTGGCACAGCAAAACAGCTGATATGAGTTGGTGATTGGAAAAAAAAATACAATAAATGAAAAAATCACAGTAATTTTAGTGTTTATCCGGTTCCGTTTTATGGCAACAAATTTTATAACTACACAGAAAAGATTAGTGCATGTTTTTTTTTTATATAAATATTTAAATATTTAAAAAGTTAACCCATTGTTTGTCTTGTGGCCAATCAATGTGTATTTTAACTACTGCTGGGCAACGATTAATCGCGATTAATCACATCCAAAATAAAAGTTTGTGTTTACATAATACATATGCGTGTACTGCGTATAATTATTTTGTACATATAAATAAACACGCATGCATATATATATATTTAAGAAATATGTGCGTGTATAAATTGTATGTATATTTATACAAAATTTATATTATATTTAAATATTAATATTTTATATCTAAATAACACATTTTTCTTAAATATATACTCGCATGCGTGTCTATTTATATTTACAAAATAATTATTTGCAGAACACACACATGTATTATGTAAACACAGACTTTTATTTTGGATGCGATTAATCGCGATTAATCGTTGCCCTGCACTAATTTTAACATTTATGGATTGGCCTCATTCAGTTAGACGAGTGAAAATGACTTTTTGTGATAATAACCAACAAACTCTTTGCTTAAAATCATTTCGTTTTCACCTTACAAGTGCATGGGTTGAATTCATTGGACCAATTCTTAGACAAATGTGAAAATTACTCATTTCATATTGTATTTGATAATCCTTTGACGCAAAACCTGGCGCCCAACGCAGGGAGACCATAATACGATCCATGTGAATCCAATCCAATTGTGTTCAGAAAATGGCAATAGGAGTTTTTGTAGTCCTTTGAGTGACATGGACGCTCTGCCCTTGCTCATGTGTTTGCCGTTCAGGTGTTGTGGGATGTGTGTTCGTGACAGACACTCCCACAACTTGCCCAAGCAGGTCCACAACTCACTCCTGCACTTACTCATGTCCTCCGATCGATCGCTTGGGGTTCAATGAACTGAGATGTTCCTTCATATACGGATTCTTCAATTAAATTCACATTTATTTGTATAGCGCTTTTCACAATGCATATTGTTTCAAAGCAGCTTTACAGAAAATGAATGTGCCTAGAGTGATCAGAGGGTGACTAGCTTTGTCCAAGTTATCCAAATCACACAGTTAGCTAACAATGTGTTGATTTAAGGCAGAAACAATGACGAAATACATGTTTGTTTGGAAAAAAGTAGCATCGGTGCATGCGAGTCAGAGCCTGCTGAATCAAGACTTCCTTGTGAAATTAGGCTTAATTGTTTTTGCTTGTGAACTCAGTGGAATTTATGACACTGATACCGAATCACCTTTGCACTTCCTGTTCACCTGCATTGTGTAATCTGGTGCTATCTATCGGCGGCCTCGACGACTCTTCTGAGGCTTGTTTTTGTTTGTCGAGTTCTCGGACCGGTGAACCTTGAATGACGGGTCACCCGGACAGCGTGTTCGTCACATTTCTGGGTGTTTTCCAGGGCAAGGTTGCGTTGATGCCTTCAGCCGTGTTCCAGTGCTTTCTTTTTTTCCTTCCTTCCTTCCTTCCAACCACGTGACTCCGGCGCCTCGAGGCTTTCTTCCCTCCCGTATTTACGGGTTTGTTTTGTTTACATTTCTACACCTCCCCTCCCCCGACTTCCTCGCTCTGCCTCGGCTCTCGTAAGCCGCGCGCCTCTGAGCAAATCATCAGTAGCGTTTACAGTAAATCTTTTGAGGCCTGAGACATGCGAGAGCGGCCAAATATAGTAAAACGCCATCCAACTGCCCCAGCATGTATGTGTGAATGCATTAACGATGTTTTTATGGGGAATCCGCATGAGTTCTCAGTGAACACTGACCCGTGACCTCAGAGTGAATATAGGGAAGCGTGTTTATGACTCGTGTCGCTCACAGATGTCACTGGGGCTCAGCAATATAGCTAAAACAATTATGTCTCTATTTTTCAGCCTTTTGATGAGATAGTCAGTCTTGATATGTAAAGTATTTTAAATCTATTTGGAAACAAAGCGATTTGGGATTTAAGAGGCTAAAATATATTTTTTATTATATTGGTATTAATTTATACTATATGTGTGTGACTATGTCTTTTTGATTAATATTATATATTGTTGACCAAAAATACTTTTTTGATGTTAATATTAATATTGTATTGTAATATTCAAATATTTGGCAACAAAGGAAGATATTTATGATGAAGAAATCTCTTATTGTTAGTTATTTATACAATTAATAACATATCTGGTGTAATTATATATTTTTTACTAATATGAATTATTGTAGGCCAATAAATGCTATTAAATTATATTGTTAATATAGTATTAAGCAATGCCACATTGACACAGTCATATTTAGCCCAGCAAAACACCTGCGTATATATTGAATTTATTGACTTTTTTTTTTTTCATCGTTTCATATTTGGCTCAGAGCAACATTACATTTTTTGTCATGATTTTTTATTTATTTATTTTTTTTTTTGGACAAAATTAGTACACACACTCTAAACAATGCTGGGTTGTTTGAACCCAAATTTGGTTAAAATATGGACAAACCCAAATGTTGGGTTAAAAATGTAATTTCAAAATTTAACCCAAATTCAACTTTCATTTTTTTTAATTGCATTTTTAACCCAACATTTGGGTTCGTCCATATTTGACCCAAATTTGGGTTGAAACAACCCAGCATTGTTGAGTGTAGTTTTCAGGTTACCTGACGTATATTTGAAGGCCAGGATTTTTAAGAGACGGGTGTGTGGTTAGATAATTAAACCGTTATAATGCTAAATTAAATGCATAAACAAAACTTATACTGTTGAGCATGATTAAACGTATATGTTAGCGCATTATTTTTGATTGCTCGACATCAGATCCCACACAATGCTCATGAATGAAAGCGGGAGGGACTACAAAGGCCGCCGAGAGAAGATGTGTGTGTTTCCAGAGGGATCAACCTTGGGGAGACTGCTGTGGGGGAGGGAGGGGGGTTTGTGCAGGGTTACGCGGTCCGCAATCGCTGGCGTATGTGAGGAATGCTGTGAAAGTGGAGGCTGCGCCCGTCTGCATGCTCGCTCCTATGGCGCTCGCTTTGTGTCATTCGATTCCTAGCCAAGCTTAAAGACGTGTTAACGTGCGTGTGGAGAACGTCTGTACGTTTTAACGACTGCCTATCTGGACGTCTGCCCGTCTTAACGACTGCACGTCTTAACGTCTGGAGCTATCTCCATTCAGCTTTTTTTTATTATTCAGGCAATGGCGATCCGTCTTAAGTTCTGGTTTTCTATCGTTGTTAGGACTATGTTGTAGCCTAGCTCATTTCGTTTTCATATAAGGGGGCCAAGTATTTTTTTATTATGATCTGAAAAACAGACTTCTCACCAAAACAACGTAGGCCTATTATTACTCAAGTAGATAGTCCATCATACAAACTAGACCACAGCATTATAAATATAATAATGTTTCAATCTTTCGTTTTGTGTAATAAAGCATATCCTAGCATAGCCTATCTTTCTGACAGGCCGAGGGTGAACCAAGACGCTCTTCCCATTTAAAAACAAGTTTCAAGTTACTTTTCACGTGACTGTCCGCTCAATATCCACTCTTTGCCAGTTTCACATTTGTCTAAATATTACAATAGGCTTTTGTTATTTAATTTTCATTTATGTTGATTATGAACAGTGAACAGCATGAGTAAGAGCAACATATAGGATGCGATATGACGGGAGACAAGTGGGTCAGACATGATTTTGACCACTTCATTAACTTTTGTTTTGTAGAAAGACTTTCTTTAAAGTGAATTTCGTTTTGTATCAATTATGCACGAGCATGCATGGGAATAGGCTATGGCTAATAATAATACAAAAAATACAGATATAGTAGAGTGGCAGTGGGTGGAATTATATTCTAAAATTCTATGTTATAAAAAAAATCGTTATAACGAGTTGTAGCCTAAATCCCGAAATAAAGGAGCTCGGCCAAACAAATATGAAACCACTAAAAATAAATATAAAACCGCCAGTAGATGGCGGCAAGGCACTGTTCTATTGACATTACTGGTTAATGTTCAAACTATTCTTTCAAAAAAACAAAAAACAAAGAGGCTATATATTTAATATCCACACAACTACTACTTTAAGACAATTGCAATTGTTCTGCTGTGGTGATGTTTGGAACAATTTTTTTTTTTTTTTATTGTGTGAAATGTCATTACCATATAGTTTATTTACAGGCATTCTGGTTTTCTAATGATTTTTTCAAAAGCTAAAGACTGCTCATTACAGAAATATTAAAATAAATATTTACAAATGTGTTTTTTACTTGGTATTTTTTTCTCAACTTTTGGTCTCAATTGGCAGTTAATTTTCATATATTGCGGGTTGATATTTTCCTAATTATGTTACCCAGTTAAACATAATGTGAATTTAAAGTGACTGCGTTATACGTAAATTGAAATATAGCTAGCCTAAATATATATGCTGTTGTTGGTTCCAATGACATGCTACATTTTAATGTTTTAATGACAGCAAGCATTTCTTGGCTATAAATTTTGCATTTCACCAATGAAAGGTAAAGCATTAAATCAACCAATGATCAACCAGTTCTCTGAAGTAGCTCAGAGGTGCATCTCATGAAGCTTCATCTGGATATCTGGGAAATACTGAACAAGTACAATTTCATATCGACAACATCAATAAGCATTTTGAATATCTTGTTTGTGAGCAAATACACAAGGACTATTCAATGGTACTGATATGTTCATTGACATAAATACCACTTTTGAGAGATGAACTAAGGATTTGAGGAGGTGCAGGCTTTTGCAGGCAATCCATGGACTGCTATTAATTATTTTAAGAAATGCATTTACTGGTTTGCAAAACTTAAGGATGATTCAAGAAACTACCAAAGTGACTGAGAAAAACTGTAAAATGACATTGAAGGCAGTATGTGCAAAGGGATTTAGTGAATGGATGAACATGATTTCATGAAGTACAATGTTCCTGAATCAACATCCTTTTTGATCATTAAACAATATTACTACAACTAGATTTGAGGAATAAGTTTACAGTTAATGTTAATTTTCAGGATAGCTATAACCAGCAGTGTGAGGTTTACACAGCCTAAATGTTTGATTGTCGGCTATAGACAATTTATTTATTATCAGAGGAGTTTTCGCAGGAGTTCCATCAGTCGCTAAATAAAAAGAGCATACTTTGTTCTCTTTCTTTATAATCTATTCACACTTTAAATAAAATAGTTTTGTTTGTCATAAAGGAAAGACAGAGTGAATCCAAACTGTTCTGTGGGTCAGTAATTTCCTATTTAGAAAGTGGAGATGGTCAAATAAATGCTGCTCTGCTGCCACCTACTGATTAAAGTGTTCATCTCATCTTTTAAAGTGTTTGTTTTTCCTGCAGGTGAAAACTATGCAGCGTTTGCTCCTCTTACTGTATTTATATGGGCTGTCAACTGTTTTGCCTGACTTGGGCAAGATTTTTGTATGCTCTCAACGGTAGCAAAAAATGTGTAGTATGACTAGACGACATTTATAGGCTTTATAAAAACTTTAGTGTTGTAGCATATTAAATAGTACATTTATGTTAAAACATTTTTAATTTGAATGATTAATTACTTGTTCAGAATAAGAATAGCAGTAGCCTGATCCAAGCAATCTCACAGGCTAACTAATTTTAGTTTAAAATCCAATAAACTCTAAAATGGTTTCTGAATTAATTAATGCTGGATGCAGCATGAGTGAACTCGAGGCATGCAGACTGTTGCTGGCTTGCTGCAGAGCATTAACACACTAATATATAATGATAAGACTCAGTTTTTCTGAATTTTTTTAGCCCATTTTATTTTTTTATCTCTGAAGATCGAATAATCAAAATACATGCCATAGACTTTTATTAAAAAGTTACATCTATCATTGGGATACCAAATGTATGGTACATTACCAGACATTCAGCATTATAAAAATAAGTGTATCATAGTCCTACATAAAATGTGCCAACATAAGTCTTGTTTGTAAACTTAGATTGTGGCAGACGTGCAGACGTGCAGACGTTCAGACGTGCAGACGTTCAGACGTTCAGACGGGCAGACGTGCAGACGGGCAGACGTGCAGACGTAATCCACACGTTAAACTTTTAACGTGACTCCGCCGTGACGTCTGCATAGATCAACAGCTACACGTTATTGACGCGTCTACGTGACGTGATATTTGCGTGTACGTCTCCATATAAAACAAATGGAGACGTACACGCACGTATTCACGTGTGTTATCTGTCTTGCTTGTCAGTCTCGTCGCCGAATGGAACATTCCGAGCGCCATAGCTCCTGCCTGTCCTCGTGTATTCCCTCCGCATCCGTCTGCCGCCTGTCTGCCGGCGTGTCGGGGGTTAACGCTGGGCGGATCTCTCTCTCTGTTGGAAGAGGCCATTGAATGGCTGCTTTCCACGGACAGCAAAAACATTGGTTAAGGGTGAGGGCGGATCTGAGGCTGTTGTGGAAACATGGACTGGAGCGTTGGATTGGATCTGGAGTCGGATTAACGGTTTTGGCATGCGTGAACATGGTTGGGCCTTGGAAGCAGACAGTGGTCTTTATGTTTTACGTGTAAAATTAGTCTTTGATTTTTACTAATGAAAATTATTGGCCAAAAATAATAAACATAATTAAGTTTTCATGATTTAAAAATGGAGACCAACCTTATTAATCATTCCTTTTTTAAATCTGATTAAAATTTTAAATCACTAGCAAAATTGTTATATTAATTACCAAATAATTATATAGATATTTTATACAGTAGTCAACATTTGAAGTGCATCAAAAACGTTAATCAAAGTTGTCCTAAGACAAGAACGGGTATTGTTCAAAATTCACGTATAACTTTGATGAAATATTTTTATCCAAATGTTGACTACTGTATTATAATATATATAATCATGTATAGTATTAAGGAATATAATATATTATTATAAATAATATTATGTATTTCTAATAATTTTATTTATAGGTAGCTTATTATTACTATTAATACACAAGCATAATTTATTAACATATATATATATATATATAATAAAATAAAAATGCCACATGTGATCTAATTTTTTTTGTGTCATTCTTTTTTTAAATCAGATTTTAAATTAATATAGAGAAAAAAAATGTAACAAAATGAATCAGACAGTTTTAGTTTATTCATTATTATTATTATTCATTGTTATTCATGCAATTATTCCTACACATCCCTGGTTTGCTGATATTAAGTTTCCTGACATATTTTTGAAGGCCAGGATTTTGGTTTGTGGTTATAATGCCAGACAGTCTTTTAATATGCTTGTTAATACGCCCCAGATTGACATATTTTGCTAAATTTCAGGAAATCCGACTTTTTGTTTTTCTTTTATTCTTCTTTTTTCTGCTTCTCATCCGTTTTGAATGCGTTCTAGATTTGAATGCCCCCCACCCCCCATAATCCCCGTCACCTTTCGGGTGCCCCATCATATTTCATTCAGGCAGTGATATGGTCCGCCCCGTCGCTGACAGGCAGAAGGGTCCATGTTGTTTTGCTCCTGTGGGAAGGCCCAGTGTCACATGATGGAGTGTTTTATGGCACTAATGAAGTCCAACAGATTTGCCCCTGCGCTGTAACCTGGAAGGCCGGCTGTGTCCGACATCTCCGCCGAACTCGTGTCAGGATCAGGATGAATGTAATGACGGGTTGCAATTGAAACGCTGTCCTGCGTGTTTATAATCTTAAATGGGGCTTTTATATAAATGTGGTTATGTTTCATTGTATTATTTGAAATTTATTAAATAAAATTCACTAAACATTTATGGAATCTTGACTTGCACACTACTGTTTTTGTTTTTATTAATAATTAAAAATATTTTGACATGTTTAATTGAATTTTGTATTATTAATCATTTTTTATATTAAAAACATTTCTATATTTTCCATAATGTATACCGGACAATATTTTCTTTAAAAAAAATAGTGTAGGGAACAAATATTACATTTCTGCTCCGATTCAACATACTAGAAATTGAAAGTCAAGTGCATTGCATTATGGGAAACAGCAAAAGGGTGAGCTGTTTGTATCTTGCACATTTTTTTCAAATGTATTGTACCAGCAGATACTGTTGTTGCGTGCTCTTCTTGACATGTTTCTGGAACACTTTGTTGTGGTCTAGCAGTGCGAGTGTGAGACGAGGAAGATGACTTGCAGACTGCTGTATTCATTTATTTTCGCACCCTGCAATGCACAAGCTTCACTTCCAGATGGCCCCGCGGCCAAACACGACTCTGAATCACTTCCTTCCTGCTGAATAAAGGCTCACAATGATGCGACTGACCTCAGATCCACTTTTTGTGGATCTTAATCACGTTTGTTTTCATTAACGTGATGTTGCGGTCAACATATGTTGTTTATTTGAGCCCAAAAATCAAGAAATAATGCTTTTCTTAAGGCAGTACCAGTGAATGGGTTACAAATACTAATAGATATTGCCATGCTTTCCCAGTTGATGTTTAAATTTGCTAATGAGGCATTATCTAACGTTGAACACTGGGTAAAGCCAAAGGGTTTTTACAGAGGTTATCACTAGTGGCTTGATTTTATTATTGCCATTGGCCATTAAGTGTCAGAAGTGGGCTTTTATTTTGACAGTGCCTGAACCAGTCCCTTTAAGGCAAGTCATTTCACTCAGCGGCCATCTTTGAAAATGCCTCGCTGCAGCTATTTCAGTCATGCGAGTACAGCTCCTAAATTTCTTCAATTTGTAAATCTGACAAAAACTGTCATAAATTTGGTTTCTAAATGCTCAAGTCATGCTGGCTGGACCAGCAAATACGCATGTGCAGTCCTGAGCGAGCGTTCTCAATATCCGTTCTTAAGCGGTCTTGCGTCCTTGTGTTCTCGTACTATGTCACCAACTCATCAACACAAGTACAGAGGACTCATTGAAGATATCTGGATGTGTTCTTGATATCGAGGATGCATCGAAAACAGAAATGATAGAATCGATCCGTTTCGAAATCCCAGAAGACACTGCGGGCGGTCGATGTACGGAAGCCTGCAAGCTTTTTATCTTCTCGTTCTCACTTAAAGGAGTAGTTCACTTTTCAAAAAACTTTTGCTGATAATTTACTCGCCCCCATGTCATCCAAGACGTCCATGTCTTTCTTTCTTCAGTCGAAAAGAAATTAAGGTTATTGATGAAAACATTCCAGGATTTTCTCCATATAATGGACTTCAATGGGGTCCAAACGACAGTTTCAGTCCCAACTGTTCAAAGGGCTTTAAACGACACCAGACGATGAATAAGGGTCTTATCAAGCGAAATGATATAAAAAAATAAATAAATAAAGTTTTAGTTTTATAAGCACAAATGCTCGCCTTGCTCTGTTCTGTGATGTACATTCGTGACTCTCCTGTTCAAACTCGTTCATCAAAATGAACGAATCTTTTTTTCAAGTCATGACTCGAAGAGTCCTAGATAAGACCCTTATTCATCGTCTGGAGTCGTTTAAAGCCCTTTGAAGCTGCACTGAAACTCTCATTTGGACCTTGAACCGTTTGGTTCCCATTGAAGTCCATTATATGGAGAAAAATCCTGGAATGTTTTCATCAAAAACCTTAATTTCTTTTCGACTGAAGAAAGAAAGACGTGGACATCTTGGATGACATGGGGGCGAGTAAATTATCAGCAAAAGTGAACTACTCCTTTAAACAAATGTATTGTGGCTAAAATCTACAGATGCACAAAGATAAAGTGCAATAAAATACTAGTGTATTTTGGGATGTTTTCTTTCTACTAGGTTTAAACATGTTATGGAAAGCCCAATATCTCTGACCAGTCCACGAAAAGTGAATCTAATACGTTATCTTTGTTCTTTTCTCCCTTTTTCCCATCACAGTTTGTCCTTCCGAATGTGCCCACGGTGCCTGTACCCCCCATAAGGAGTGCTGTCACGATCAGTGTCTGGGCGGCTGCTCTTTGCCAGGGAACGCAACCAAATGCGTAGCTTGTCGCAACTTCCTGTTCGGCGAGGCGTGCGTGGACCGTTGCCCGCTGGGATACTACACCTTCAAGGGATGGCGCTGCGTGTCCTTAAAATTCTGCCAGGAGCTCCACAACCAGTGCAAGGGCAAGAGCGGCGACTGCCACGAATACGTCATCCACAACGGGGCCTGTATCCCAGAATGCCCGTCTGGATACACCACCATGAACTCCACCACGTACGTACCGGCTTTTTGCTTTTTTTTTCCCCAACTGTAAAACAGCAATACACTTTACAACTCAAATTAGATTTTGCTCCGATTTCGACTCGAGTTCACGAGGAACAGAGACTTTTCTGTAGCACAGAATGAGATTCAGGAGCTCTGAGGTAGATGAATAAATCACAAGAGAAGACGGAGCTGAATTATACGGCCGAGACGAGGAGACGCCTTTGTCCACGGCAGGGTATATATCAGGGAATTTTTACAGCAAGAATCAGTCTAGTGTTCAGAAATGAAGTTCACAGGTCATATTTCACTGTGAAATCACAAGGAAAGTCAGAAATAATGTTCTGAATTTTAAAGAAAATGAATCTAAATTTTATTGGCGCAGTTGTTGTGTATATATATAATAAAAAAATTATAATTCAATTATATTTGATTTTTTGATTTTAAAAAAATTTAATTAACATTTGCTTACTGTTATGAATTAAAAAACATATGCATTAATAAAATAAGAATTACCATTAAGAATAACTACAAAAAACCCAATAAAATAAAGTACAAAATAAAAGTAAATAGAATTCAAGCATCCGTCACATTTTCTCTCAATTTTTGCTTGCGTAATGTATCCAGACATTTTATTTTATTGGGTTTTATTCTCAATGGTAATTCTTTCATACATTTCTAAATTTCTAACAGTAAACAAATGTAAATTTAATTTTTAAAATTAAAAATCAAATATGATTGAATTATAATGTTATATCATTATTAATAAAGTAAAGGATTAATTTATTTAAAATAATTGTGAAAAAAATAAGTAAAATGACTTAAATATTTTTGGCATTTACATTATTTTCATGACGATTTCATCAACACATTTTTACTCTATTATTAATGGTGATTTGCATTACTGTGTAATTAATTTATTAAAATCAATTAAATGATTGAATTGTTAAAATTGTAAATTATTAAAAAATAATTTAAATGTGGAAAATGAGGAAATTGTCGCTTAATTGTCATGAAAATATTAAATAATTTAAAAGAAAATGAAGCAAAAATATTTTCTATAAAACTGATGTTTTTGGTAGATTTTGTGAGATATTATTTCCCCCCCCTTTTATATAAATGACTGAATCATGTGCTTCAGGCATGAAGCTGCAGTTCCTGGTTAAGGCTGTGATTTTGTTTTTGGTCGTTTAGCAAATTAACGAACCGGTTGTCACGCTCAACTTGAGCGGGAGAAGATATAACTGTTCTGGAAGTATCATAACATCGTTTAGTCTTTTCGTCAGTCACGGTAAATTGAAAACGAGCAGATTATAATGGCCGGTGTCAAAGTGTTAAGAGCGCGATAAAATGCCACCCTGATTATTCCATCAGTCATTTGCAATCCGGCGGGATTTGTCAAGCCAAGGGGAAGTATAATGAGCCAAACCAAAACAACATTGCGTGTCGGAAAGCGACATTAGCGGCCTTTTTTTCTTAGCCTGAGTCTGTTTGGCTGGCCCGGGAATGTCCGGAAGCTCCCGCACGTCCAGCTTCATGTGTGGGAATTATTAACGCACAAATAAACAGAGAATTAACACTGCGAACGGGACTGAAGCGCAGCCTCGCGGGAACAATGGCAGCCTTTGTTTGCGTTCACTGGGGTCTCGGGGCCTTTTAAAAGGTGGCCTTTGGCTTCCTTTGTCTCCACGTCGGAGCGCTGCAGTCGTGGAAGCTTGATGAGATCTCGGTTTTCCAGGAATTTTGTTTGGAAGTGACGTCGCTTGTTTTTCTCGTCCGGCCACCTTTCGCCTTTGTGGGAGGCAGTCATGCGGCTGTAGGTCCCGTTTCATAACAGCGAACCCCGTCCTTCCCTGTTATTCTCCAAATGAGAAGCAAAATTCACTGGCAACTGGACGTAATATGAAGGGGTTAAAATGCACAATTCACTCGGAATCTGTGTGTGTGGAACTCCATAACTGGAAGGGGGATTAAAGAGTGGGATTATGTGCTTAATAAACCTGAGAGAGAGAACACTACTCGCTTGCAAATGATCTGATGTGCTCCGTTAGATTAGCTCAGTTAGCTCTGAATATTATTTCATTGTTGCGAACAAAACTGTGCACTAAAATGGTTAAAGTTTCCTCCCCAGTATGCAATGGTGTCACAATACCAAACTACTGCACTTTAACATTAAGTACAATCGCCGATTCTTTTGAATCCAAGTAGTGAATTGTGTAATCGGATTCCTGAATGACTCTTATGAGCCGATTCTTTTTAGTGAATCAAACACATACAATGAGACTAGTGTAATCTGATTCCTGAATGACTCTTATGAGCCGATTCTTTTTAGTGAATCAAACACATACAATGCGACAATCTCCGATTCTTTTGAATCCAAATAGTGACTGGTGTAATCTGATTCCTGAATGACTCTTATGAGCCGATTCTTTTTAGTGAATCTAACACATACAATGAGACTAGTGTAATCTGATTCCTGAATGACTCTTATGAGCCGATTCTTTTTAGTGAATCAAACACATACAATGCGACTAGTGTAATCTGATTCCTCAAAATGACTCTTATTAGCGGATTCTTTTTAGCGAATCAAACACAAACAGTGCGACTAGTGTAATCTGATTCCCGAATGACTCTTATGAGCCGATTCTTTTTAGTGAATCAAACACATACAATGCGACAATCTCCGATTCTTTTGAATCCAAATAGTGACTGGTGTAATCTGATTCCTGAATGACTCTTATGAGCCGATTCTTTTTAGTGAATCAAACACATACAATGAGACTAGTGTAATCTGATTCCTGAATGACTCTTATGAGCCGATTCGTTTTAGCAAATCAAACACATACAATGCGACTAGTGTAATCCGATTCCTCAAAATGACTCTTATTAGCAGATTCTTATTAGCGAATCAAACACATACAATGCGACTAGTGTAATCTGATTGCTGAATGACTCTTATGAGCCGATTCTTTTTAGTGAATCAAACACATACAATGCGACAATCCTCGATTCTTTTGAATCCAAATAGTGACTGGTGTAATCCGATTCCTGAATGACTCTTATGAGCCGATTCTTTTTAGTGAATCAAACACATACAATGAGACTAGTGTAATCTGATTCCTGAATGACTCTTATGAGCCGATTCTTTTTAGTGAATCAAACACATACAATGCGACTAGTGTAATCTGATTCCTCAAAATGACTCTTATTAGCGGATTCTTTTTAGCGAATCAAACACAAACAGTGCGACTAGTGTAATCTGATTCCCGAATGACTCTTATGAGCCGATTCTTTTTAGTGAATCAAACACATACAATGCGACAATCTCCGATTCTTTTGAATCCAAATAGTGACTGGTGTAATCTGATTCCTGAATGACTCTTATGAGCCGATTCTTTTTAGTGAATCAAACACATACAATGAGACTAGTGTAATCTGATTCCTGAATGACTCTTATGAGCCGATTCGTTTTAGCAAATCAAACACATACAATGCGACTAGTGTAATCCGATTCCTCAAAATGACTCTTATTAGCAGATTCTTATTAGCGAATCAAACACATACAATGCGACTAGTGTAATCTGATTGCTGAATGACTCTTATGAGCCGATTCTTTTTAGTGAATCAAACACATACAATGCGACAATCCTCGATTCTTTTGAATCCAAATAGTGACTGATGTAATCTGATTCCTGAATGACTCTTATGAGCCGATTCTTTTTAGTGAATCAAACACATACAATGAGACTAGTGTAATCTGATTCCTGAATGACTCTTATGAGCCGATTCTTTTTAGCAAATCAAACACATACAATGCGACTAGTGTAATCCAATTCCTCAAAATGACTCTTATTAGCAGATTCTTATTAGCGAATCAAACACATACAATGCGACTAGTGTAATCTGATTCCTGAATGACTCTTATGAGCCGATTCTTTTTAGCGAATCAAACACATACAATGCGACTAGTGTAATCTGATTCCTGAATGACTCTTATGAGCCGATTCTTTTTAGCGAATCAAACACATACAATGCGACTAGTGTAATCTGATTCCTGAATGACTCTTATGAGCCGATTCTTTTTAGCGAATCAAACACATACAATGCGACTAGTGTAATCTGATTCCTGAATGACTCTTATGAGCCGATTTTTTTTAGCGAATCAAACACATAAAGTGCGACTAGTGTAATCTGATTCCTCAAAATGACTCTTATTAGCAGATTCTTTGAATCCAGACATAAAGCCCTGTTTACATCTGTTATCAAGATGCATTTTGGTCGATCGGATCACAAGTAGACGAGGGAGACACATTCCTGTTTACACATGGTGTTTTAATCCGGCTCTTTTGTCCACTTTCAACCCTGTTTCTTCGAGGGGAGGATCCATGGGTGGGTAAATGTATGGGTGTTTTTTCAGATCTTTCAATCTAATGGACACATTTACATATGAATGCGCCCGGAGACGACTGAAAAACACAGAGAGCAGCAGCATGCTGTTCGTTTTCTCACACAAACCGCTCGTTTCGTGTCTTAGGCCATCAATGTGCACTTACATTTACGAGTCATTAAATCATGTTTAATTTGGACTTCTCTGTGCATGCTCTTTGAGGTGGTGACCATAGACCTCCATTATATGACTGGCAGACAAGAACGGTTTGACCTAAAAATATCAAAATTGAAAATACTGCTGAAACAAACACACCTACACCTTGGATGCCCTTGAGGTACGCTAAAACATATCAAAAATTTATTTCAAAGTGAACTATCCCTTTAAGTCCAAAATTTTTTTATTTTTTTGAAGTGCAATGAATATTTTAGGCCAATTATTTGATTGCATTTATGCACCTAAAAAATATGTATGTGTAAATGTACACATGTAAAAGATATATATATATATATATATATATGTACAGTATGTGTGTGTTTATACATACGTTTTTGTTTTGTGCCGGCATTCTTGACCTGTTTTTTTGTGTAAAGTCGAATATGAAAGCTCTAAATTAATTTGGAAAAATAGCAGTAAATTCCTCTCCCACCCATTGCTGCATTTTAGCGATTTGAGTGCGATTACATAACGTTACTCTCTCTTGTTTTGTCAAAAAGTGATCAAATTAAGCAGCAGAATTATACAGATCAGCTGCGTCGCAGGGATTCATTACGCGATTATTTCTTTCAGTGCATTTGCCCATTCTTGCATCAAAAGGCCTCATCTTTATATGGGTGTTTGCCGTGATGTGGAGCTTGCATACTTCAAGGCCAACACAACTATCTGTGGTATTTTGTTTTTTTCTCCGTGGGATTGTTTTCACGTTTGCCCTCAGTGGCCTTTTCAATTCAGATGCATTGCAGCATTACAGCTTGAATGGAGCCCACGATACCGTTACACCGCGTTTGGGATCGTTCCAAACACAACAACAGCGCAGGTGACATGATGAGGGAACAATATGTTTGGGCAATCGTAAAAAGACGTGCCAGCTGGTGACATCATGGCGAATGCATTTGTAAAGCAACAGCCAGACCGTGTCTTTGCTCTTAATTAAAAACATGGCTGTCATGCTGTCATCAGGTTGAACTGCACGCCATGTGCCGGTCGATGTCCCAAACTGTGTACGGGGGTGAAGACTGTGGACTCGGTCATGGCAGCTCAGGCTCTGCGGGGCTGTACGGTCCTCAACGGCAGTCTGATGATCAAGATCAGCGGAGGAAGTGAGTATCGGACACTTTGAATACGCATATTCATTGCATTTACGCACATGAATCTTGAATCTTTTGCACTTTTTTTTCTGTTTTAATTTATTATTCATTATTAAAAAATAACAAATAGCAATTAATAAAGAATAATATAATATAATATAACATTTAAATAAATAAAAAATATAAATTGGACTACAGAATATAAAAATAAATGGCTTATAATTATTCTATTTTTGTCTATTTTTTAATAATAATGAATCCAAATACACAAATATTTTTTTTAAAAAAATGCAATTTAAAAATAAAAATACAGTTTATTTATAATTTTATATATTTATAAGGATATAATGTTACATGACGTTTTAAATGAATTCATTCTAAAAACATTATAAAAAAAATGATAAAAACATAAAATATTTATCCTAACTAGACAGCTGAAAATGAAATTAAATGTATGTAAAAATTAAATCTAAATATGTAAAATATTTATAGTTATATTAATATTAATGTATTTATAAATGTGTATAAAAATATTTTTATAGATAAAAACAAGATTTTATTCAGTTTTATTTTAGTATTACATATTTTGTAATGTTTAAAAAAAAAAGGTTTATTTTAGCCTGTTTTATCCTTTAGCCAAATTTTCAAAATACTAAGAATCTTAATGTTATATTTATTTTAAACCATTTTGAATGCTTATTGGGCCAATTATTTGAACTTCAAAATATCTTTATTTAAAAAAAAAACTTAAATTAATACATATTATTATTTTAAAATAAATATATTAGGGCTGTGCAAAGATTAATTGCATCCAAAATAAAAGTTTGTGTTTACATAATATATGTGTGTGTGCTGTGTATGATTATTTTGTATATATAAATACATATGCATGCATGTATATATTTAAGAATTTTTAAATACTGTGTGTATGTATATATATATATATATATATATAAGAATAATATAATATAACATTTAAAATAAATAAAAAATATAAATCGGACCACAGAATATAAAAATAAATGGTTTGTAATTATTCTATTTTTGTATAACGAATAATAATGAATCCAAATACACAAATATTTTTTAATAAAAAATATTTGTGTGTGTATGTATATATATATATATATATATATAATCTATATTATATATAAATGTGAATATTTTATATATATGAAAATACATTTTCTTAAATATATACATGCATGTGTGTGTATTTATATATACAAAATAATCATACACGGCACACACAAATATATCATGTAAACACAAACTTTTATTTTGGATCCGATTAATCGCAATTAATCATTGCACAGTCCTAATATATATATATATATATATAATATATATATATATATAGATAGATAGATAGATAGATAGATAGATATAGATATAGATTATTTGACCAAAAAAAGGCAAAATAAATCCAAATATTTATAGAATAATAGTCATTTTATATATTTATAAAAAAAATAAAAAAAATTAAACATATTTAGAAATTGAGCATCATTATACAAAACTGTTTTCTGATTGCCATGATTGACCAATTAGAGTCAAGCATTTCAGATAGCCGAATAAGTAGTTTGTTTTTGCACACAGTAGTATGTATCTAAATAGCAGGATGTGTGAAATGAAATCGTGTGAAGTTTCATGCACATATAAAGCATGTTCTGTTCCTCAGACAATATCGCGGCGGAGCTGGAGACCAGTCTGGGTCAGCTGGAGGAGATCACGGGTTACCTGAGCATCCGCAGAGCCTACGCTCTCGTCTCCCTGTCCTTCTTCCGCAAGCTGCGTGTTATTCGCGGGGAAGCGCTGGAAGCCGGGTATGTGAGACATCACTGCTGAGTTACAAGTGACTGTCATTTGTAGTGATTGATTTTTTTTTAAATGCCAATGTCTTGTTCTCAGCGCTGTCAAAATAAAAGTCCTGCTCACTGTCAAAATAAACATCGCCCAAACAAAAAAAAACATACCGATAATTGAAAAAAAAAAAACGCTGGACGACTACTAGATATTTGTGTACCGTCATTGTTTCTAGGAACTTTTCGTTCTACGCCATGGACAACCAGAACATGCGGCAACTGTGGGACTGGTCCAAACACAACCTCACCATCCTCAACGGCAGGATGTTCTTCCTCCACAACACCAAACTCTGCAAGTCTGAGATCCTCCGAATGGAAGAGGTGACCGGGACCAAGGACAGGATCCCTAAAAACGAGATCAGCATCCCAGCTTATGGAGACCAGGCCTTCTGTAAGACCCACAGTGCTTTTGGTTTCACTGGAGCTTGAGCTTTATGTCAAACCAGACCTCATATCGAACCTCTCTTACAGGTGAAAACCAAGTTCTGAAATTTACACAAATCCGCACATCCCACAACAAGATCCTCATCAGGTGGGAGCCGTTCTGGCCCTCAGACTTCAGAGACCTGCTGGGATTCATGGTCTTCTATAAGGAAGCGTGAGTTTTTTTGTTATACTTCACTATCGGGATATTGCCTTGATCTGACCCAAATGAAGCCTGAAATCTGAACCACCATGTTGTTCCTGGACTCCTGAACTGAATAACTGTCATTATAGTTTTGAAAATGTCACACATTTATTTTTGATTGAGGTTGTATTTAGATTTTCAGTTTGGTTGAAATTGTTACTTTTATGCATAGAATTATTTTGTGTTTATGTCTGGGATATGACCAAGTTTTGTTTTTATTTACTTATAAAGTTTACAAAAGTATTATTAAAATACAATTTCAATTTAGCTTTATTAGCATGACTGTGTAACACAATGTTGCCAAAGCATCAACGTATTATATATAAATAATAGAACAAATAAATTTAATAAAACAAAAAAAATTTGTTTAATAAATTCTATAAAACAATTCTATGAATAAATACTATTTATATATCATTTATTTAACTGTTATTAATTAATACAAATTATATTTTATGTCATACTCGTTTTTACACATTTTTTAAAATGCTTTGAACTTGAAAGTGTTAATTATTTTATTTTAAAAATAAAAATATTCATTATTATTAGGGCTGTGCAAAAATTAATTGCGATTAATCGAATCCAAAATAAAAGTCTGTGTTTACATAAAATATTTGTGTGTGCTGTGTATGATTATTTTGTATATATAAATACACACACATGCATGTATAAATTTAAGAAAATGATTTATTCATATATAAAATATTTATATAATATAGATTTTGTATAGAATTTAAGCGCAAATAATTCTTAAATATATACATGCATGCATATGTATTTACATATACAAAATAATTATACACAGCACACACAAATATATTATGTAAACACAAACTTTTATTTTGGATGCGATTAATCGCAATTAATTTTTGCACAGCCCTAATTATTATTAGTGATTAGAATTTGCTAATAAAAATGTTACTTCTGTAAAACATTGAAATTGCTATTTATTTATTTTTTTAGAATTGGCTAATAAAATTCATTATTATATATTTTATTATGCTTAATAATTATTACTAAACACATTTTAATTATAATTGTGATTACTTGGTAAAATATATAACTAAATATTATAAAAAAATACATCTTAATTTATTAATCTTGAGTGAATTGCTTTAACCATTGAAAGAATGTAAAACCTAACTATTTAACACTTGATAAAAGTAATAATTAAATAATAATGAATTAATGCACTTAATTGCTTTTTTGTGTATTTCATTATAATTAGTTAATACTAATGTTAAAAGTATTTTTTTCTTAAAACATTATTATATTTAACAGTAATTGGTTCCAAGTGCTGTGTATATAAATGACATCATCTATGAAAGCATGAGAACATATCGTCTCTCGTCCCATTCAGTCCCTATAGGAACGTGACTGAATATGACGGACAGGACGCCTGTGGCTCGAACAGTTGGGCGATCGCTGACGTGGAGCCCCCGCAGCGCGTCACCGAGGGCAACCAGATAGAGCCGGGTCACCTCATCATGCCTCTGAAGCCCTGGACCCAGTACGCCGTCATGGTCAAAACCCAACTCGCCGCCTCTGAAGACCACCAGGTCCGCGGGGCCAAGAGCGAGATCATCTACATCCGCACCAACGCCACGCGTAAGTTATCGCAGCCGAGGACGTGGAGGTTCTTCTCATTATTTTGATTCTTAAGCAACAGCAAGCAATACGATGTGCACACAAATATACATGTAATTGTAATAAATATCTAACTAGAATAATTGAAGGATTTGGAGGGGTGTCCCAATACTTTTATATACATCCATAAATATGTTACAAATGCATATTGATTTTCTTCAAATGACTATTTTTATACTTACAATTTGAATGTAAATTCATTTGAAATTGCAATGTGTGTGTGTATGTACGCAACAGTTTCTTCTCAGTCCATCAACCCTGTAGCGTGATGTGAATGAACTGACTCGTGAAGGCTTGTCATCTGAGAAGCGAAAGCTGAAGCTGCTCTGTTTCTAATGTGTAACAGGACCCTCAGTCCCACTGGACCCCTTTTCCTGGTCCAACTCCTCCACGCAGATCATTCTGAAGTGGAAGCCGCCCTCCGATCCCAACGGAAACATCACCCACTACATCGTCTACTGCCAGAAGCAGAACGAGGACATCACGCACTACAAGTTCGACTACTGCCAGCAAGGTAGATCGCCAGTATGTTTGTGTTCCTTCAAGCGGCGAGCCATGGATCCGCCTGTACCGTCAGACGTCCAATTGCTCATTAAGTTCTTTGTGTCCACTATACAGGCATGAAAGTGCCGTCCCTTATGCCTACACACCATCACATCGAAGAAGACCAGAAGGGGAACCAAACGGAGGTGCCCGACAAGAAGGGGCGCAACTGCGCCTGCCCCAAAACAGAGACGCAGTTGAAGAAAGAGGCAGAAGAGTCTGAATTCCGCAAGACCTTTGAGAACTACCTCCACAATGAAGTGTTTGAACCCAGGTACACAACACGACTAGGATTTATGCGTTTAGAACGGTCCTGGCATCAGCAGTCATTCCCTTGTAAATTACATTTTCACGTACACATAAAAATACACAGTACATAGGTCACGTGTGTCAGCAGAATACTGATAAATTGCTCATTATTTTAATGTTATGACGGGTAACTCAGACTGATAACTTTTATATAATAATATTATACAAGAATATATTATAAGTATTATATAATAATATTATACAAGAATATATTCTAATATTAAAGTATCAGTGAAAAAAATCAGTTTTAAATTTAGCGTTATTTTAATGACTCTCTATCTATCTATCTATCTACATATATATATATATATAAATACACACAATATATAGTTATTTTATAACATGATGCTGGTTTTATCTTTTTATAATCATCTTTATTATCAGCTATTTAATATTTTAATATAATATTTTAATATTAAATCATATTTTAAATTTTTTATATAATATTAATATTTAATTATTTAATGTTATTTTTTTTAACTGGATACTATAATTAACAGTTTAATTTATGTGATATTTATAATTTATTGCAGCTTTATTTCAAATAAGAAAAAATATTAATAGTTAATACTTTTAATTCTGTTTTTTATCAGCTATTTAATAATTTATCAGCTATTTATTTAATATTTACTATTTGTATTCTTAATACAATTATATTATAATTTCAATGAATAGATTTTTTTCAACCTGTATTAAATGTGTTTATTACAATTAATTACTATTTTATATGTAGTTAAACGCAGATGACTGCGCAATTGCTCCCATTTGTAACCGTTTTGGAAGCCAACTTTATTGCAGAAACACAAAGCATGATACGCTCTATCCATCTGCCACATTGGTCACTCTGTACACGGTACACCTTGTGCATTTCCTCTCTGAAGCGATTAATGGTTCCTGTCCATTCTTCCTTGTAAGCACCATCCCGTAGGACATATACATTTCGTATGTGCCAGTCTGGAAAGCAGCCATTAAGACCTGGTGTCTTGCTGTGGGTTAATCCCATGAATAGATCGCTGTGGTATCAAATGGCAATATTACTGTTCTATAGCGCCATCTACTTTTTTATAGCCACATTGCAGCTTATTCTGCCCAAGAAATGCCCATTTAGACAGCAAGTGACCATTTGACCACGTAAATTACTGATTTTACAATAAATATTGGCAGTACTATTTATTTTTTAAAGCTGGCCAGAAAACACAACTAACCAGCATTAGAGCTAAAACAATTAGGATGTTTGTTTAGGTCTGTTCGCTCTGACTGAAACTCATTTTTCCCTGTCAACCCCGTAGGCCCCACCGACGGCGCCGCTCAGTGGGCGTAGCCAATGCTACGTTGCCGAATTTTGCGATTACACCATCCAGCCTGCCCAACTTTGCCACCACTTCAATCCCAGAGGAGGACAAGAGCCGGAAGATGGTGTTCAAAGCCAGCTCCAAAGAGTCCACGGTCATCTCCGGCCTGCTCCACTTCACCAGCTACCAGATCGAGATCCAGGCCTGCAACCACCCCACAGACCAGAACCGCTGCAGCATGCCTACATACGTCCACGCCCGCACACTGCCTGAACGTAAGCCCACCGGACCGCCTTTCACATAATACAGGATACAGAAAGCTTTGGATTCATGTTGTAATGTGTCGCCTTCCCGTCTGTGTTCCTAGTAAAATCGGACAACATTGTCGGGCCAGTGACTCATGAGTTTATTCCTGACGAACCGGAATTCGTCTCCATCAAATGGCAGGAACCGAGAGCACCCAACGGCTTGATCATACTATATGAAGTCAAGTTCCTGAGGATGTCAGATAGCTATGTAGGTGTTTAATTAATTCTAAAGAAAGTCAATATTTCTATGATTCAAAATATACATATACAACATTGATGAGAATAATATTTTAGAATAACTTATATTTATACCACAAAAAAAAAAAAATTGCTCAAGCACATGACAAGGCTTAATGTCAAGCCCTGTGTGTGTGTGTGTGTATATATATATATATATATATATGTATATGTACACACACATACATGCGTGCATAAATATGGTATATTAAATACATATTTTTTATATAATGACATGTTATATATATATATATATATAATTTGATATAATTTTATGCCTTTGCTTAATTTTTTCTTTTTAATTTCTTGTCCCTTAGGAGGATCAAATCTGTGTGTCCAGAATCGCTTATGAGAAAATTCATGGGTGTCGATTAAGAGTAGTGCTTCCTGGGAATTACAGTGTGAGAGTCCGCGCCACCTCGCTGGCCGGCAACGGTTCCTGGACGGAGCCTGTGTACTTTTCTGTTCAAGACAGTAAGCTTTAGAGTGTTTATATTTTTTTCCTGTTCATTTGTCCACTATAGTCTCTAATATACATGTTTTTGCAGGGGAAATGAACATGAAAATCATCATTGGCCCAGTTATCTGCTTCATTGTACTGTTGTTTCTGGCCAGTACAGTCTTTGTTGTCCTTAAGAAGAAGTATGTATAAGACACTCTTACGTTAAGCCCTTATTTGTCATATAGACAGTGCTCTCATGTATAATGTTTTTTTTTTTCTCCCAGACAAACTGAAGGACCGACTGGCCCATTAATTGCTTCCTCGAACCCAGAATATTTAAGTGCAAATGATGGTAAGATAGAATTTTAGATTTAACCCAATTAATAAAATCGATAATTAAAAGATTGTCAACAAATGATAAATGTGTGCTTATTCTTACATTTTTATAGCCTTTAATTTTACATTTCACGCACAGCAAGACTAAAAGCTTGGAAATAAAGTTTGGAAATTTTTTCAAATCAGTCAAAGAAATAACCAACTGACTAATTAGAATAGTTGTTATATGCAGCAATAGCTTTCTTTTTTGGTAAGCAAAACAAAATATAACACAGGAATTAAAATTTTGCTTCAATTAATTGAAGAAATAAACTAAACATCAAAAATAGTTGGGATTATCAGATCAAATGCGTCCACCTCTGCTTTGTGATAGTAATACTGAGTTTGTATGTTCGCAGTTTACATCCCAGACGAATGGGAAGTGCCTCGGGAGAAGATCAACGTTTTTAAAGAGCTCGGTCAGGGATCGTTCGGAATGGTGTACGAAGGCATCGCTAAAGACATAGTGAAGGGCGAGCCGGAGACGCGAGTGGCCGTAAAAACCGTCAACGAGTCTGCAAGTCTGCGCGAGAGGATCGAGTTCCTCAACGAGGCTTCAGTTATGAAAGCATTTAGCTGCCATCATGTGGTGAGTGTGGATGTCCTTGAACCGGAATAATCCAGGCGAAAACAACCTTGTCTAAATGTCTGACGTGTTCTCCTAGGTCCGCTTGCTCGGTGTGGTATCTAAGGGGCAACCATCGTTGGTCGTCATGGAATTGATGACGCACGGAGATTTGAAAAGCTACCTGCGTAGCCTGAGACCTGATTCTGAAGTAAGACTTCCTGTTTCTGTTGTATCCCCAATTGTCATATCCCGGACGAGCCCCCAATTTTGTTAACCCTCACTGAGGGCATTATAACAGTAAAGTTATTTTAAATGTTGCCATTTTGATGCTAAATAACCCAGTTTCCCTTCAGCTTCAATGGCTTGATGAGTCCACAAGACATCACAAACAATTATTAAAAGTATTCCTTGTTTTGTTTTGTTGTTACAGAATAACCCAGGCCGTCCGCCACCAACCCTGAAGGAGATTATCCAAATGGCAGCGGAGATAGCAGACGGTATGGCATACCTCAATGCTAAAAAGTTTGTCCACAGAGACCTCGCTGCCAGAAACTGCATGGTGGCTGAAGATTACACTGTGAAAATTGGAGGTAAGCAGACCAGAATTGAGCATATTCAGGGTCAAACATGAGGTTCAAAGGGTAAAAGATCCTGATTTTGGTTTTTATTGCAGATTTTGGAATGACACGGGATATCTATGAGACTGATTATTATCGCAAGGGCGGGAAAGGCTTGCTGCCCGTCAGATGGATGGCGCCTGAATCTCTAAAAGATGGCGTTTTCACCGCTCACTCTGACTGCTGGTGGGTATTTCTTTGGGTTTTGGGGATTTGGGGAACACCTGCAAGCAACTAGTCAAGAAATTCCTTGCTGATCCTGTTGGGCTTTCCATTTCTGTTCCTGGAGTGCCACTATCCTCCGAGTTTAGTGCCGATCCCAATTTAACATACCTAAACCATCGAATTAATGTCTTTGAGATTACTAGAAACTCCCAGGCAAGGGTGTCGGAGCCAGGATTGAGATAAGTCTGCTAGACACGGTCCCTCCAAGAGTAGGATTGGACACTCCTGGGTTAGGGGACAGAGGTTCCAGCTAAATGAAAGGAAATGTGATCAGTCCCAGCTTATTGAGTTTGCAGTACTGTAATTAAAAGTCTGTCCACTTTCAGGTCTTTTGGAGTGGTATTATGGGAGATCAGCACGCTTGCCGAGCAGCCTTACCAGGGACTGTCCAACGAGCAAGTGCTCAAGTTTGTCATGGATGGGGGATACCTGGACAGACCGGAGAACTGCCTGGAGAGAATGTAAGTACCGACACTTTGGAGAAAACTTTGCTGAAAAGACCATGTTAGACCATCATGATATTTTGCTGGTTTACCCTAAGTATTCATTCCCAGGGTTAGGGATCGGGGGTGGAGATGGGTAGGATTAGGGGTGGGGTTAGGGATCAGGGGGCGGAGATGGGTAGGTTTAGGTATATGTAAGGTGGGAGTAGTTGGATCCAGATCTAAGGGGTGGAGTTGGGTAGGATCAGGGTTGGAGATGGATAGGATTAGGGGTGGGGTTAGGGATGGGGGGGCGGATTTGGGTAGGATTAGGGGTGGGGTTAGGGATCGGGGGCGGAGATGGATAGGATTAGGGGTGGGGTTAGGGATGGGGGGGTGGATTTGAGTAGGATTAGGGGTGGGGTTAGGGATCGGGGGCGGAGATGGATAGGTTTAGGTATATGTGAGGTGGGAGGAGTTGGATCTGGATCCAACTCCTCCCCCTTGATTTCATGTTCTGCAGTGAGGACCATCTTGGTTTTTTTTTTTGGTGTTTTCAATTAATTTTGATTGGTTACAGCATCTAATTATTCTTTGATTAAATCGAACCGTTTGACAAAAGATGCTGCATACATCTAATAAGCTTAGGAAAAAATGCCCTTATAAAAGATGAGAATTCCCTTAAAATCAGTTCAAGGGGGCAAATATTGCCTCATTGTGGAAAACTTAATCACCGCTTTGAACACTTTCAGCAAGTTTAAAGCAGCCAAGGTCAAAAACACTACAAAATATTTTAATAATTCACACCCATCAAGGAGACATGAGGCTTGGAGATGGAGATTTAAGTAGTAAGATTGTCTTCTCTCTCTCTAACTCTTCTCCCAGACACAGCCTCATGCAGATGTGTTGGCAGTACAACCCGAAGATGCGGCCCACCTTCCACGAGATCATCGAGATGATCAAGGAGGACCTGCATCCCACTTTCCATGAGGTCTCCTTCTTCTACAGCGAGGAGAACAAATTGCCTGAGAGCGAGGATTTCGATATGGACTTCGAGAACATGGAGAGCATACCACTGGACCCCTCATCCTATACCCAACGCGAGGAGAGCCTCAGTAGAGACAACGGCCCCTCGGTGGGCCTACGGGGCAATTACGAGGAGCACGTGCCCTATACGCATATGAACGGTGGAAAGAAAAACGGAAGAATTCTGTCTTTACCCAGATCTAGTCCGTCCTAACATTTGCCTCGGCTTTTCCTCTCTCGTTTTTTTTTTTTAATAAAAGTTTTTAAATGTGTTATTTTTGCAGAGGCCCTTAAAGATACACAGATCTCAGGTCTTTTTTGTTGTTGTCGTCGTTTCTGTCTCACGCTACACTAGTATGGTTACAACGAAAATGGACGTTTTATCATCCGGCACACCATACGCTTTCTGACACTTTTACACTTTTGCCAAGTTTCCAAGACAGTTTGGTTGGGCAAACTGTGAACATGACTAAATCAACCAGAAAAGCTGCTTCAGCTACATCACCTCAAAGTCCACTTCCTTTTCCCTGGATGCTTATTTCCTGTCTGTCTTTTTGTTTTGTTTTTGTAAGTGGAAATCTTTTGAGATAGTGGCCTTTTATTATGTGGCCTATAAAAAAAGAGAAGTGTCTATCAATGCTTGTGTTAATTTCTTTAGAACAATGACTTTACAGTGTGGAACTGTGGGATGGCTTATATTCTTTTAGAACAAACTTTTGTTTTCTAGAGGAATGAATTTTTATTTTGTCCTGGAGAATTCCTGAATTCACATAGATGATTTTCACATGGTTTTCTGGTGAATGAGGTTTAATTTATTTGCTTTTATTATTTTATTTTCTTCTGAGCTTTTTACTCCTGTGTCCTTTTTACCGGCTGAAGGATATTTAACAGTTACGAATTGGACAAAAGAGTTACTCAGACTGACCAATAGCTGCTGCTCTGATATAAAGTGGGTATTATAGGTATCAGTATTTTAAATATACTATCCACAACATCTGAACTTTTGTACATAATTCTAATGTCTTTTTCTAATGTCTTCAGCTTTGCTTATACAATATTTTTTTTTTTTTAAATAATATTTTTTTGTGAGCTGTTTTTTTTTATTTTATTTTAGTGTCTAACCAAAAACAATCGCATTAATTAACATGCAGGTCGACTCGCAGTGATATTCCAGTGTACAGAGGGGAGCATTTTTGGTTTAGTTTGAAATACCAAATATCAAAATGATCAAAAATTGTAATTTTGGGATCATTAACAATAATTATAGAATTAGTAAAAGTAATAATAATTATTAATATTATTTAATTAAAAAACACTCATTTGATTGCTCAACGGAACGGAATAAACGTTCGTATTTCCTGTCATAAATCGAATTGTTGTATATCCCTCAGTTTAAGTTTGGGTTTCCGAGTGATGTTATGGAGAATGCTTTTGGGAATGTTTTGGAGCGTCGTCTTCAGTGGGATATGAAAAGTAGTTTTTGGCTCGATTGGCCATTTACCTGATTTTTCAGTGTAAATGATGACAAAAAAAGATAACAAACGTGACTCCAGAGGGATACTGGGTCGTTTTTTGACAGTGGAAATATACTAATTCGACATGACAATATTTGAATCGGATCAATAAAGCATTCCTGTAAGTTGTCAGGCTCCGGTACCTGTTTAAGTATCCAAAAGTGAGTGTAGTTCTCGCACGTCGTCACATAACAGCGTTTACTCTGTAGTTCTGAGAAAGAGAAGTCATAGAAGACCAATGGGAAGGTAAGCTTCCTTCTCTCTGTCAGAATGATGCCGCTTTTTCCCGATGAACCCCTTAACGATGAAAAAAAGCAGTTAACCGTCATGGCCGACAGCTTTCGTATGCAGACGCTCAATTCCTCAACTTTGTGCCTTCTCCCATCGCCAGAGGCAAGAGAGATGGCATTTTTACTGCATCTTATTTGTCGTCATCAAAAATGTGCACATTTCACATATGTGCGTGTATATTTGTCTATGTATATTTATTTGCGGGTATTTGGGAGGGAAACGGCAGAACGAGGCTAAAATTAAAAAATTAGCCATTTCCTCACCATAATGCTCACGTTTTTTTTTTTTTTTTTTTTTTTTTTTTTTTTTACCGTAGCCTGATAGAAAAAAATGTTCCCTTTCTCGACCTTATTGGCTTTATTTTAGATGTACATTGCAGAATCAAAGACATCAAACTTACTTGTAGCTATTCATACTCTATTACAAAGAAAGTCAAAGTTGTTTTTTTTTTTCTGTAGCAGAGCAGATATTATTTTTTTCTAAATTACAAGACTACCATATCTTTACAAAGGCAACTGTTGATATTTTTATTTATTTAATGATTCTCATAATAATTTAAATCCCTGCTAGCTTTTATTACAATACTCTTAAGGCTTTTGTGTGTTTTTTTTTGTTTTTTGTTTTTTTTTTTTGTTTAAAGAGAGATACAGCTGGTGAGGTCGAGAACGCAGTGGGTTTACTAGCGCTAAAGTCTTTCTGTTGGTTGTTTGGACACAGTCTACCTCAGTATGTTGTTAGAAAATGTATTAGAGCCACATGCATCTCTCTTTAGTTGTTTGAATTTCTTTAACAAGTTTCGGTGCAGCGAACACCACGTCCACAATCCCTAATTCGACCACTAGGGGGGGTTCTCTCTCGCAATTACCAACGTAAAATGATTTCCCTTTGGCGATATTTTGATTTTGAAGAAAGCTTTGAACCCAAAGAATCCCTTTAAAGGGTTGCGTAATTCGTCGTTTTGAATTACGAAGAACCAGTTTAGTTGCGCAACAATGAGATTAAATTATCATTTAAAAAATGTAACCGTGGAGTATTACAAAGGTACAACGTAAAAAAAGATACTGTAGACCTAATTGTGTGGGGAAAAATAGCTAATATAGTACGGGACACCGTTTGGCTCTGTAACGCTAGGAGTTTTATATCGACTATTACATAAAGCACTTATTTGAATAATAGAAACTTTTTCTTTAAGCCACTTGTCGTTAGCTACGCCACGAACACTTTAGTCTGCAATTTTGTTTCTGCGATTCAAGCTAAATTTAACCTTTCAAGTCACTTCCTAAGAGTGGATGACTACTGAATCACAGTTTGTTGCGCAAAAAATGCCCTACTTTTTATACTATATTTTTTTTATTGGCTACGTAGCTACAGTGGGTGTTTAACCGTTTGTGGAAATAGCTTCTTTGCTCGCTGCGATATCTTACCGAACAAACTTTCTGATGCCCCCAAGTTCGTATATTTAAAAAAAAAATCGTTCACTGTTTATTTTTTGTTTGCTCCAAATGTGATTGTCTTTATCATTGTGTTTTTCTACTGTGAAAAAAAAATTCTATCAATGCCATAGTTAGTAAACACGGACTTCACCTCTGCCTCTCCTTACGCGTGCGTTCATAAATATTCTTGCGGACAATCCTATGTGCCATAGAAACTTTTTTTTTTCCTCAGGGAGATGTGAGAGTTGGGTTTCGTTTATCGGAGGAGCGTCAATTATCCACTGCTAGCTTAATCGTACGAGAAAAACTAAGGATGGACAACTGCAAAAACGATGCCTTTTGCGCATCTCTAAAGCGTTTAGCATATTTCGTTGCCTCTCCATTGTGTATCGGGGAACAAATTGAGCGCCCCCTGGTGGATCCGTAGTGCCTTGCACAAACCTAAGTATCCTCCAAGCCAAACCTGGCCAGCAAACTCCCTGGACCGGATTGTTTTTCACCCAACATCCTCAAAATACTGGAGCCTATTGTACAGATCTCTAGACGTATAGGTACACAGGTTAGCACATCTTTGGCTCAATGCTTGGCTCGGTTTTACTGTATTGGTATATGTGAATGATATTCTTTTCTTTTTATTTTGAATTAAGCTGAACTCGTCTCTTCTTGGAAATGCTACGGCTTGTTTTGTGCGCTTGACAAACTGCCCAACGTCGTACGATAGATTCACCAAACAACAACTTTGGCAGCTCCCAGTGTAAATCTAAATTAAGAGACTATAATTTTGATAATTACATTTTCACATCAACCCAAATGCGGTTTTCTACAGCAAGCTAGAAGAGCGAAACAGGTCGAGCGCAAGGCATTGTATGTATTTTATTGTTTTTAAAAGGAAAAAAGTATTACATGTAGAGATATTACGTTCTATTTTTTTAGTCAAAATAGGGAGGGCGAATTCAATAACTTTTTTGACTGACTGTAAACTTTTACTATTCATGTACATTACGGAATTAACCTTATCAATGTATATAGCTTTCTTTTCAATGAAAGTGTGATGTCTTTTGTTCATGGCATTACACTGTGATTCAGAGATATAAACGACATCGATTTTACTCTCCAAGCTGATCGGATGACCATCCCGTTCAGGCTTTGGCCTCCAATGTTCTTCTTTGTACGACGTTGCATTGTTGTTTAATTCTTTTATTTCATGTACAACTACTTGTTTGCCATCCGAGAAATGATTGCATATCCTTTGTCAGCATTTTGTATTTGTAAATTGTTACCCTTTTCCTTGTACTATACGGAAAATTCCTCTACATGGCGATTCATAAAGGTGAGGTGACCGTTTGAATAAACAATTGTTTTTCAATGTGAAAAACTGGAAAAGACCACTGCAGACTTTATTATAAGCTACAATCGTGCACAAATCAACGTATGATTGATATCTGAAACGATTGACAACTTCCACAGATTACAGTGAGCAAATCCGGATTGAAATGAATTGGCCCCAGTTACATCAGCAAGTCAAGTTTTGTTAATATTGAATGTGTTAAATGTTTATTTCTTATGTAAATGTGACATCTTTTGGGGCTTATATATAACAGACGGATAGTTTTTCAAATGGCTTGTTTAAACATTAAATGATCAGAAAGTGATGTGTATTTTGTTTCTTCTGTTGTCCTGTAAAAAATGTTCATCATTTTGTTTGTTTCATTTATCCCCGCTGTTCCTCGTTTCCTTTTGTTTGTTTTCTGTGTGCACATAGACGATCCCCACAGCTGTTTTGATTTCCCAGTCCTGTCATTCATCTGTATTGTAGTTTCACCTGTAAATGTTATTTAATCATCAACACACACTTTCCCCACAAAACTTTCCCTTCGCTGGTTGAAATTGTGCCATTTACGTTGCGGTACGCGAGCGTATGGAAAACCACCGTCACTTATTCAAACAAAACAATTAATTCGTCTGACCAGGATCAAACTGTGCCATGATTAACTAGTACGGATCGACAGTTTTAGTTTTTCCAGGAGAGCCAAGCAGTGACGTGTACAGTAAATGTTGGAATGAAATGAAAATGAATCTTGCTGTGTGTAAATTATTCAACAATTAACTGTTTATATGAAATTTATGAATTAAAAATTATTGGGAAAAATGGCTCTCCGTTGTGTCTGTTGTTCCCAAGATGATGATCAGTGTTATTATTACAGTAGCCTACATGTTCAATTGAATTCACTTTCATTAAATGGAAAAGCAACCAAGATCAAAATTTCTCCTTTTATGTTCCACAGAAGACAGAAAATCATACAGGTTTGGAACGACGTAAGGGTGAGTAAATTATTTTAACTCTTTAGTGCTACTTGCGTGGCCGTCAAAAATAATTTTTTGTCATTTTTTTTTTTACTTCATGAAATGAATGTACTATATTTTGGGTTTTATTTAAAGCTGCAGTCCGTAGTTTTTCCTATTTGTCGCCATCTCTGTTCGAAATCTGCAATTGCAGTTATTCGCAGAATTATCAACTTTACGTGGGTTGTGCCTCGGCAATGCACAGCGCGGATGAATCCAATGTTTTGAGGAGAGTGTGCGGCAGTCACCAAAAGATTATACTTTTTGGAAGTATGACCAACATAATCATTTTCATACTAAATAGCCTGTATGCACGATCGCTACAGCCGGTGCTGCGTCAGTCTATGGTCAGAAGCCGGTTTTGCGTTAGGTGGAGATAGTGTCGAATTACACTTGCGGTTACCGTGAATAATGTTAACAACACTGTGAGGCAGTCACACAAGAGTATAAAAGAGAAGTTATTTAAATTATATATTTCGAGCTACATCAACAACTTTGAGGGTTAGTATTCTCTCATATCGTACGAAACTAGACTAGCGAATCAGCGTTTCTAAAATCGTTGTCTCCGTTTCTGAGAAAACGGATTTTATTAAAGTTTTGCCGCTATACACTTGGCCTGCAGAACGCGCTTCCGGAAGTAAAGAAGCTGACTGAGATTCTTTCGGACACACACACGTCAGCAGGGTTCGTGCATAGAGCCTATTGTAATCTGAACAATAATCGCAGCAAATCGCGCTGATTAAATCTAACAATCGCTTATCATATCACGTAAAACCGTGCAAATTATACTTTGTTCTAAAAGGGTTTGTAGGATATATAAGGCTATCATGATCATTTTGCCAACAATGATTTATGGATTTGTTTAGTTTATAATGCGTTTTATTTTTAATTTCAACAAATACAACTTATAACATTCAAAACTCATCGGCTTACACTGCTTTAAAGAAAAATGAACCGTTCGTTTTAATACGAAGTGTAGCCTTGTGTGAAATTATTCAATAGATTTTAGACTTCTAGAATATTTCAAGTGCAAGTATTTTTAGTATTTTTTTCTTATCATAGTTTACAAATGTCTTCAGAAACTCCTTTTCCTCGATTTACTGAAGCCTATGCACTCTCAGAAAAAAAGGTACAAAAGTTGTCACTGGGGCTGTACCTTTTCAAAGGGTAAACTTTTGTCCATTTCATGAGCTAATAAGTACATTTTCGGTGTTAATATGTACATTTTGGGTGCTAATATGTACGTTTTAAGTGTTAATATGAACATTTTAAGTGTTAATATGTACATTTAAGTGTTAATATGTACATTTTAGGTGCTAATATGTACATTTTAGGTGGTAATATGTCCATTTCAGGAGCTAATGTGTAAATTTCTTGAGCTAATATGTCCATTTTAGGTGGTAATATGTACATTTGAGGTACTAATATGTGCATTTTAAGTGTTAATATGAACATTTTAAGTGTTAATATGTACATTTTAAGTGTTAATATGTATATTTTAGGTGCTAATATGTACATTTTAGGTGCTAATATGTCAATTTCATGAGCTAATATGTCCTTTTTAGGTGGTAATATGTACATTTTGGGTGCTAATATGTACATTTTAAGTGTTAATATGAACATTTTAAGTGTTAATATGTACATTTAAGTGTTAATATGTACATTTTAGGTGCTAATATGTACATTTTAGGTGGTAATATGTCCATTTCAGGAGCTAATGTGTAAATTTCATGAGCTAATATGTCCATTTTAGGTGGTAATATGTACATTTGAGGTACTAATATGTGCATTTTAAGTGTTAATATGAACATTTTAAGTGTTAATATGTACGTTTTAAGTGTTAATATGTATATTTTAGGTGCTAATATGTACATTTTAGGTGCTAATATGTCAATTTCATGAGCTAACATGTCCTTTTTAGGTGGTAATATGTCCATTTTAGGTGCTAATACGTACCACTAAGGTACCAATATGCAGCCTTTGGGTACAAAAGTGTACCTTTTGAAAAGGTACAGCCCCAGTGACAGCTTTTGTACCTTTTTTTCTGAGAGTGTATGTCAACACGGTGTCCAAAGTTGAAGAAGATTTTGTCATTTTATTCGTTTTTCTATAGTTTTCAAACACCCATATAGTGTGGTACTGAATGGTTGCCATATACCATATTTACACGATGCTAGATTAAAAAACCATAACAAGATGCTCAGTGCTGTTATTATTTGAAAAAAAAAAAAAAAAACTCTCCATATTGGTTCGTCAAAATAGATGTACTGCAATTATACAGCCGGAAAGTCAGTAGCCAGTAAAGTGTGAAGAGTGGCAAGTTTGAGCAAAACAAACTCTTTAAAAGGGGTTAGTTCACCACGTTAACCACCGGTGCCTGAGTTCCGCTTATCTTTTCTAAACCCTGCACTCATTTGTGTGAGAATGCTGCAACTATCACATCATCACATGAACATGCAAAGTACATTGGTTTTCCTACTGTTTGAATTCTAACGTCCCGCATCAACACGTTTTGATGGTATCACGTCCAAACAGAAGGGCCCCGTATGGGTGCTCATGTAAAGGCCATGTGCCTGTGCTAGATGTCTGTGTGAAGAGGAAGTTGTAGCAATGTTGTGTGTTTAAGGCTGTGGTTAACACAGCCTCTCTGCTCTTTTCAGACGTTTCAGCTGGCACAAAGTCGGTTGTGTGAGTCTCAGAGGAGGACGTTTTGCTAGTTGAGGATTGCTGTTTATCTCTTTAAATTGGGGTGAGTACATAAGAACATTTAGTTTTTAGTTTATGCACAAGAAGTGCTCATTTTAAACTGAATCTGTGCCTGGTAATTCATTATCTTAATCGGTTCCAGATAAGCTGAGATGCTATCATAGAACCTTTAGCTAATGCGTTTAACCGTGAGTTTTGACTGTAGTTTGGATATTTTGACCTACAAGAACCCGACGTTATCTCAACTTGATGGATTTCACTGGTGCTTTCTGCCATTATTGCTCCATCGGTTTCATTTAAGGAACTGTCTAAGCAGAAATGCTGTTGTATAGTGCAGATCAGTGTGGTGCAACTGCATGACAAAGTGTAGAAAAATCATACTAGACGTTGGTTGAAATGACAGGCCATTTTTCAGAAGCATCACGCTCTTTGGTGCATCACGGATTGTGTTTTTAACTTTCAGTCTTGTACACCAGCTCACACACATCATTTCCGTCCCTTTTGTAAAATGGTATTACTGTGATCATATACAGTACTTTGACATTTATTTTTATACCATGATTTTTATACGGTACTCCACCTCAAAGAATACCAGGGTAGCATAGTACTTTTGGTATTTGTATTTCTTTTTATTTAGTTGTATATCGTTGATAGAAATACAATGATGTATGAATATACCATTTACACAATAATGCGGTACAGTATATATACATTAGCCCCAAACGTTATGGGCCTTTAGGTCACACAATGAACATTTTTGACATTTTACTGGCATAATCTGGGATATTTCGGTTTAAAACAAGGTTATCTAAAAGAAGAAAGTATATTGGGAAAGATTTCATCCACCAGGAATTGATTGGATGCTGAAAAGTATTTTTATGTGGCAGGATGTTGAAGGGGAGGAGTCTAAAAAGAACTGGCCTTGATGATGTCAGCAGAAAAGATGAATGTTTGCAAAACAAAACAGAGTAGTTCACTTTTAAATTTTTTTTGCTGATAATTAACTCCAAGATGTCCATGTCGTTCTTGATGAAAGCATTCCAGGATTTTTCTCCATATAATGGACTTCAATGGGAACCAAACGGTTCAAAGTCCAAAAGACAGTTTCAGTGCAAACTGTTCAAAGGGCTTTAAACGATTCCATACGATGAATAAGGCTCTTATCAAGCGAATCTATCGCTCATTTAAAGGAACACTCCGACTTTTTGGGACTTTAGCCTATTCACCTTACCCCCCAGAGTTAGATAAGTCCGTACATACCTTTTTCATCTCCGTGCGTGCTATAAGTCTGTTTGACGCACCCACCGCTAGCCTAGCTTAGCACAAAGACTGGATGTGAATGGTTGCAGCTTTCATACTAATCCAAATGAGTGACAAAATAACGCAAACGTTTTCCTATTTACATGTTGTGGTTTGTACACACAAATTGTTTTTGCACAATGAACTCACAGCCTATCGTACCCTTTTGCACGCTCAAGTTCGTTATTTCCATGGTTATTTCAAATTTAGGCTACTAGGCGCGCCGCGCGCAGGGTGCAAGTTCAACGCGGTAAACGCGCTCGTTTTTTTTTCCCAAGCGCGTCCGCACCGCATCAAGATAAAAACATATTCATACCCTAATCATATAATAGTGTCACTAACGTTACATTAGATCTGGCTAAAGGCACTGTTACAGTAGGTCATCTAAAAACATAACGGAACACTTACCTCAGCCGCAGGTGATCCACTTGTCCTGTCTGTGCTATCGATGGGATGGCCGTATCCTTCAGCACATTATGGTCCGTGTGGCAAATTCCATTTTTTCAAAATAGTCGTCCTCATTGAAATGTACCGAGCAAACATAATGTCCCTTGATAATCTTAGGTGTGTTTGGATAAATATCCAGAGTAAGTTAACCATTTCTTCATCCAGTCAGCGTTTTTAGTTGGAATTCTGTGAAACATGGTATTACCTCCCCTGTTTACAGTCGCAGCTATTTACAATAGAGCGAAAACCCATGACTCTAAACTACGCTTTTACTATTTATAAATTGCTGACTCTATTACCCAAACACCGAGCGAACTCTCCGCTCCTCACCACGGCGTGTCTCCGGTGATGCGGTTATTACGCCGTCAAAGTAGAAGTGCTTCGCCTTCAGAGAATAGTTCCCAGGTTTTATACGGTTAAAAGATGTCTGTGTCTCATTTGACTTTGTTATTTGTACATTATGTGACTATACAAATCACAACATGTAAATAGGAAAACGTTTGCGTTATTTTGCCACTCATTTGGATCAGTATGAAAGCTGCAACCAGTCACATCGAGTCTTTGTGCTAAGCTAGGCTAGCGGTGGGTGCGTCAAACAGACTTATAGCACGCACGGAGATGAAAAAGGTATGGACTTATCTAACTCTGGGGGGTAAGGTGAATAGGCTAAAGTCCCAAAAAGTCGGAGTGTTCCTTTAATAAATAAATAAGAGAATTTAAGTTTTATAAGCTCAAATGCTCGCCTTGCTCTGTTCTGTGATGCTCATTCGTGACTCTCGTTCGAAATCGTTCATCAAAATAAACAAATCTTTTTCCAAGTCAACTCGTTCATTTCGTTCGTTGAATTAACCAAATGACACGAAAAAAGATTTGTTTTTTCGGAGAGTCGCGAACGTTCGTCACAGAACAGAGCAAGGCGACCATTTGAGCTTATAAAACTTAAATTCTCTTATTTATTTATTAAATGAGCGATCGTTTCGCTTGATAAAACCCTTATTCATCGTCTGGAATCGTTTAAATCCCTTTGAACAGTTTGCACTGAAACTGTTTTTTGGACCTTGAACCGTTTGGTTCCCATTGAAGTCCATTATATGGAGAAAAATCCTGGAATGTTTTCATCAAAAACCTTAATTTCTTTTTTACTGAAGAAAGAATGACATGGACATCTTGGATGACATGGGGGCGAGTAAATTATCAGCAAAAGTTTTTTTTTTTAAAGTGAACCATGGTACCATTTTTTTACCGTTAAAATGAATTCCCTCCTGCTCATATCCAGTGGTGCTTCCTTTCTCTCTTTCATCCCTCCCACTCTCTCGCTGTGAGCCCCCGCTGCCGTGCCTCTTGACTTTAAATCATATGTTAGTTAATCCCCGGCGGTTCTCTCCTCTGATCCTGCTGTGGGACTCTAGTTTTCCTGATATCTCGCTCACTAACTCCTCTGGGAGAGACCCGCACCGTCCACATGGCAGATCCACCTCTCCACAACTCCTGGCCCTCTTTCTCATGGATGAAACGATGGTCCTTCAAAAGAGGTAGAGAGGATGATTGTGTCTTTCTGGACCTTTGGCATCTTTCTTTTCCACTCTTTCTTTGCTAAATCTGACCAAACAACATGGTAGTACCTACATATGTAAATATATAAAGTAACTATGGTATATTGTTTTGTGTTGGCTTTTTGAAGTAAACAAAATCAGTCATGTGTCTCTAGAGTTTTGCAGTGGTGTGGTCGTCGTTTCATCCTTAAACTATAAATAGTTGAAAGTTGCTGTGTTTGTTTGTGGTTGAGTACGTCACTGATGTGATGGTACATGAGTTTGTGGTCTGTCAGACCACTGCTGCTCAAGAGGACGGGTCACACTGCACACTTGCATGCAGCTCTCATCAACTGACTGTGTGTTAGCACCGACAAAACCACATTTCACACTCCTGACAGTTGCGTCGGATTGTGTCATTGCAGTTAATTGAGCTATAAATGGAAGTCAGTGGACTCCAAAATCATTCAAATATAACACAAGTCAAGTGTATAGTGCATAATACTCCGAGCCATGAGTTCATCAAGTGATCTAAGTTTAAATTCTGACACAAATACAAGAGAAAATGACAAAAACATGCTTTTAGCTGTTAGCCATTAGCACATCCGCTCCAAAACATTGAGCTTCTCTATCTATTTGTTTGTCTGTCTAGATAGTTTGACAGTCGGACAGACTCAAAAAACAGAAGTAGTTCTAACAGAAGTTCAAATTAGTTTACTCAAGTTGCTTTTGATGGAGAGCATCTGTAAATGAAGCTCAAAATAAAGCTGCATTGCTTTACAGCTTTGGGGTTGTCCCCGTAATCCTCTTGGAAAAGCTCAAGACTCGCATAACATAATTCTGCAAATTGCTAATGGCAAACATTTAGCTTCCTCCACGGATTTGGCTACTCTAGTGAGCTATTTACAGCCTGTTTGATTTTATTTAGACCAAAATACAATTTTGCATGTTAGGGTGTGGACAGACATTCATGTGTGTCAAAAACAGAAGTTTTCTGCGGTAGACCTACAGTAACCCTTGTCAAATCTGGGAGGCCCCTTTAAGTATTCATGTTGGAGCATATGGTAAGAAGGGGGCAGCCATAAAAGGATATTTGAACATGATAAGCATCATGGTGCTCTTATAGTTTACATATCACATGTCCGACTCAGATACAAACCACCTCACCGCACTCAGACTCTGTCATTCGTCTAGGGCCGAGATGATTTACGGCAGAAAGCATTGCAGGCTTCATTCATCCATCGTTTAAGGACATGCAGTCGTTGAAGGAGAAAGGTTCTGGTTTGGACTTTGGTGTCTGGGTTTTGTCATAGTCCATATCATTGTCGTTATCAAATCAAGAGATATTCTGATATGTGGAAAGGTCACTTCGTTAATTCCCCAAGTTCTGATGACCCTTAATTTAACTCCAAGGTAAGTTGTTAAGAGTTGAGGGAAATCTTTGCAAATCTCAAAAGATGATGAACGTTGTGTTTATATTCAAAAATACAGGTTCTTTGGGGTTCTACAGTTGGTTATTTGGCTATTTTGGAGAGTAAGCAAGTTCATTTTCAAATTCAAATGTTCCTCAGGTCAGCGAATTGGTTCCATTGGTTCCATTGTTCCATTGGTTCTTTGGAAGCAGAAGTATTTAGATGACTTCTTGAAGAACCATAGGTTCTCCAATGACATCAGGCTCTCAGCTATCATGTACCTGCTATCAAACACAACACAGAGTTTTGCCTCTGTAAACTAGTGCTTCCATTTCACATCAGATTAAGATCTTCTGTTTACAGTGAATTGCTTCCAGGTTCTACTAACTCCGGCTGAGTGTTGTTGATGTTATACGCTGGACTTAATGGAAGTCGCTGATAAGTTCTGACAGTAGCTGCTTGAAGTTAGAAGGTTATATTTAGGGTATGCCGTCATACTGGCTATCCAGAACCATATCTATATTATTGCTTTGTCACAATCCTCAATCCAAATAAACAAGAGATATGATGTAATTAGATAACCAGAATGTCACACCACTCCTAATTTGTTTTGTCTGGTCCAGAGAAAGTGAAAAAAGGCACTGCCTTAAAAGCAGCACAAGAACAAGAGTTCTCACAGTTACCGGATTATATTCCTATAGCAAAATTCATGATGGAACTGTTTGTGTTTCAGCGTCAGACTGCAAACCATGCACTCAAATTCGTGCCCCGGTCTCAGCACCCAGTTCCTCTTCTTCCTTGTCCCCGGCTTCCATCCCAGAAGATGTCTTCTTCAGCAGTTCTCCTGAGGACAAGGTAAGACCCTAAACACAACCTAATTATTAAACTGGGGGAAATGGTTGATTGATTGAGAACAATGCATCAGCCCCTAACTCAGTCTTAGGCTCTGTTTACACGAGAACGCTCGCGGGTGAAAACGTAAAAATATTTTATCGGATGTGCCTTTCGTTTACATGCGGATTTCCCACACAAAACGCTCGTCTAAACACAGAATAAAAAGTGATGACGCAACGCCACTTTTGCGTTTTCTCTTCAGAATCGTTTCCGTGTAAACATAGCAGACATCCCAAGTCTCCCGGAAGTTCCGGGAGTCTCCCGCATATTGATAGCGTCTCCCTGATGCCCGCAAATTAGTTAAAATCTCCCGGAATCTAGAGCGAGACATACTGCGCGCATAACATACATAGTGCGCTGCGCGTGCACTGTACAGAGGGAGAGACCGAGTGTGCCTCGCGAACGCGAAAGTTAGAGGGAGAGATCGAGTGTGCCTCGCGAACACGAAAGTTAGCCCTCCCTTCCACCCACGATCCTGTTACCGAAATATACCTCCCGGAAATGAATTCTTGCAGGTTGGGATGTCTGACATAGCCTTAAACTTAACCACATCATTAGCCCTAAATCCTCAAACTGATTGGTTGCCAAGAATGTTGTTCCAGGATCATCAAGGATGTTGACCCAGCAAAATCAGTTTCACCAAAAATAGTCTATATCAGGGTTCACCAATCTCGGTCCTGGGGGGCCACTGTCCCTGCAGAGTTTAGCTCCAACACTGATCAAACACACCTACCTGTGACTTTCTACTGATCCTGAAGACCTTGATTAGTTTGCACAGGTGTGTTTGATCAGGGTTGGAGCTGGGACTCTGGTGGGACTGGACCGAGATTGGGGAACCCTGGTCGATGTGATTTGTGTTCTACGTATAAAACTTCTGAATAGATTTCTGAGAGGAACAGACTGAAACTGAAGTTGAGTAGTGTAGATCAATGCTTGGTTCCTCCATGGGGAGTGTCCTTGGATAAATGTGTCCTTGGGTAAATGTGGCTGGCTATAGTTGACTGTGCTTTTTTCATCACACAAGAAGTCCAGCTGACTGCTTCCACTTTCAGTCGATGAATGACACTAGCAGGAGACTCACTTTGACTTGACATTGTTGGGGTTTCCCGTTTTTAGAGGAACTTCTTGGCTGAAAGCGACGAGTGCAGCAGTGAGGAGGACCTTTTAGAGCTCTGCTCTTCTCTCAGAGATTCTGAATATTACAGAGACTTGCAGCTCGGATCCACTGATGAACCAGACGTGCGACTTCCTGTCTTAACTGCACCTGTTTCTGACAAGGGTCTTACCCCTTTGGTACTGCCTGTGTTCACAACAGAGAGTGGATCAAGGCAGGATTTCACAGAGTTCCACACCCATAAACTTCTCCAGATAGACAACTCTCTGAATTTTGCTGGAAGGGAAGCAATGGATCGCTTGGTAGCTATTAGATCTTCAGAGTCCCAGAATTGTCCGGAATCCGAGCAAGATGAGGACCCGGACACCGATAACTTTCCCACATTGGTTAGATCTATGTCCACTTCACGTAGACACAGCTGGGAAGTGCCAGTATCGCCAATTGACCTGGGCAGAAGGTAAGACACTTTTTCACTTGTCCCAGTGTCTTAATGTCATTTCCAGAACCAAATGCTATGTTATTTCCTGCAAATGTCCGAGAAGTACATGTCTTTTGTTTGCTAAGTTACATATGGCGTTTTTCCATTACCAGTACCAGCTTGACTCGACTTGGCTCGGCTCTGCTCGCTTTTCGCTCCGTTTTCCATTGCAGACAGTACCGCCACAAATAGTACCCGGTCGTCATAGCGACACCTTTCGTTCCTCGTTGCCCCATCAAGCTCTCGCTGGATCCTCTCTTCCGCAACCAAACAAAGGAAAGTCTGCACCTCCTTGTTTGACAACAGCGTATTCTTCACAGTTGCCATAATAATAGTAGTAAGTTTAGTAACTATCTCTTGCCAAACTATTTAAAAATGGCGGGGATATTCTGGATACTCCAACTGGCGCGTGCAACGATGATGCAGTGAATGGTGACGATTCTCTCGGACCAATCAGTCGGCATTGTTTTCACATCACATTTTAGTACCGGCTTAGCTCGCCTTAGCTTGCTCAGAACCTTGCCGGAGGTGATACAAAAAAAAGCACCCGAAAGCAAGTACAGGTACAACTTTTACACAGTGGAAAACCAAACAAAGCCGAGCCGAGTCGAGTCGAGCTGGTACTGTGTAATGTAAACGCGCCAATAGTGACACTGTTGTATACATGTATGAAAACACTGTTTTATTTATGTAGATTCAGTCTAGACACCACAGACATTGACAGTGATGGAGAAAGAGTGGACCAGTGTTTGGACAAAAGTTTCCATTTACCATCTTCCTCCTTCTCCGAAAGCTCAGTGGAAGAAACGACCGGTGCTGTGGAAAGTGAAAGCCCCCAAATAACAGTAACTGTCCCTACTGAAATCTATGTCTTAGTATGAACAGAGCAAGACATTCACATAACTCTATAAACTGCACTCCTGCTCCTAGAGGGCTACCATTCTGCAGACTTTAACATCAACCCTAATCAAACGCACCTGAACTACTCTACAACCCCTGAATAACAGGGGTTGGATCAGGCTTGAAACTGAACTCTCCAGGAAGGCAGTCCTCCAGAAGCTGGGTTGGCTACTCCTGCTATAACTCTTATTGATAATGTTTTCCCACTGTTTGTTTTTGACCATGATTGCAGCCGCCCTCACCAGCAAGGACAGTGTATTCCCGATCTGAAATTCTCGCGACTGATGAAAAAGTACAAGCTGACAGAGTCTCCCGCATCCTGGAGACTTCTAAGCAGGCAGCCAGAGAGGCCAGAGGTTAGTAAAATGATTCTCCAATTAGGCAGACAAATCCAGTCTGAATGAATCAGGTTCTCATGGGCTCTAGCTTTGAAGCAATCAGATAAATGCAATGCTAATTCTGCCAGGGGGAAACAGAATTATTTACCATTTTACCATCGTCCACAAATACCTTCTTTATTCTGTAGTTCTACAGATCAAGTTATGGTGCTTTCAAGAATCGAAATACTGAAACACTAATTTGAAGAACCTGTAATGTAACAGATCTTTACCATATAGAAACTCAAGAGCCCCATGTTGACTATGTTTACATGCGGCCAATTTCTAGGTTATGGTCGGGTTAAGGTCACTATTTGGGTTTCTGAAACATTAGGAATGACCCGTTTATATGCGTGAGTAGAGAGAGTTTCTCCTGTATGCATGGAATTGCAATATCCCGATGTAAACGGCGATGCGCGGTTAGCGTATAGACGTACGGGCAACCTTAAGACGCAATATGCGTCATTTCCGATTCTTCTTCCTGTATCCAAATACAACAACAACAACAGCACGCGGATAATGAATAGTTCGGGGCAGATAGCGATCGCCTTTGTTTGCGCTTTGATGCTGGTAATGTTTCTGACCTCGCTCCAAACGTATGCTGTGCTGTGTCTCGCCTGGTCTCGCCATGTTTACTTCCAGTATCCACAAGTTTCCTACGCCCCATGAGGCCTTGCGTCAAAAGTGGGCGCGACTTCCGGTTCGAAGAAAAACAAAGCGCGATTTGACATGCTTGACACTCGTTCATTCAACAGTTGACAGTCATTCAAGTTATAGCGATCCAAACTAGCTAACGATGTGGGAACACAACCTCAACGAAATTCAAAAGGGTGAAATAACAGTACCTTTACCGTCCGCAGTAGTTGATTGGGAGTATTATAAAAACATTGTTAATAATCAATACTCATCAAGGCATGGTGACAGACAGTTGTGCGAGCTGACAAACAATTAAAATAAAAAATACACACTTAGTCATTGTGCTTTGGAGTTTATTCAAAATTATAAATGTATGTGCTACTTGAATACATTAACTGGCACATTTGGTATTCTGTCAACACAGGCTTGATCCTGAGTTTAGCTGTAACATCAATAGCGAACAGCCAACCACATGCTGATAGAGTTTATAAAATATTATGAATTTAAACAAATGTACACAGGAAGATTCGTCGTCTTTTGGGAGGTGATGGAAACTACAGTCGTTGGCAGGATCAGAGACGGGCTCTGGCAGGATCACTCTGATTTAGTTTTCAGCTTATCAAAACAATCACGTTTAAGCCACTGAATTAGTTTAGTCCGGTTATACATACAACCTCGAACAGCACATGTTGTCCCTGAGCTCCGTAACGACATCTCTCATAAAGATTTGCGTCTTTAAATAGTAAAATAATTTTTCGAAAAACAGCTAGCCTCTTCGCTAACTAACACACAAAATACCATTGGGATGCTACTTCCGCCGCCTCACCGGAAGTTTCACCCACTTTATTCTTTACAGGAGCGCCCCTCGGAAACTTGTGGATACTGCGCGCGGATTACTCTACTCAAAAGACCAAGATTCCTTGCGAATAGAACATGCGCAGAACACAAATCACTATGGGGATAGGCCAATACGCGTTTACATGACCAAAAATTCAGGTTAGAAAAGGGGTACCCCCTTTTTAAAATCCGGGATATGAGCATATTCAGGTTTTTGCCGGTGTTTACATGGCCGTTCGCGACCGGGTTATTGCTAATATCCCGGTTTTGAATGGGTTATTGGCTGCATGTAAACGTACCCAGATAGCAAACTGACATTGAATCAACGTAGAAACATGACATCGAAACAACGTTGATCTGACATTGTTTTGCTCATCGAATTAACGTTGAACCAACGTCAGACGCGTCATTCTTTCAAAACTAACGGAAAATCAACTTGAAATCAACACGTTGTTTCAACGTTATGAAAGCAAACCAATTTTCGATTTACATTTAGCTTTGAAGAATGCCGCGTCTGACGTTGGTTCAACGTTAATTCGATGAGCAAAATCAACGTTGTTTCAATGTCATGAGAGACGTCGTTTCCACGTTGATTCAATGTCAGTTTGCTGTCTGGGTAGTCATTGTTGTTACTTAGAAAACGGAACCTGACGTGTTGCAAAGAACCGTTAAAAAACTTTTCATTTTAACTTTTCATTTTTTCATTTTACTTTTCTGCATTTTAACTTCTTATTATACATAATCCTGACTTTGTGTTGGTTTGGAATTCCAGAAGAGCAGGAGTCGGAAGAGGGGCTGCAGTCTGTGGTGGGACGAAGTCATGTGTAAGTTTCCACATTTATGTTTTGCTGAAGAGCTACCACAAGATTATTGTGAAGCACAGTGGCTCAGTGGTTAGCGAAAAGGTCCCCGGTTTTATCCCCAGCTGAGCCCTGCCTTGCATGTTCTCCCCGTGTCGGAATGAGTTTCCTCCGGGTCCTACGGTTTCACTCATAGTCCAAAGATTCAAAGTTACCTGTGAATGTGTGTATGTCTGAGAGCCCTGCGATAGACTTGCCATCGGTTCAGGGTGCTTTCCCATGCCTCTGGCCTAAAAACTGGGATAGGCTCCAGCCCTATGACCCTAGAAGGTTATATAAAGATCATTGAATAAATATCTGCTTTTAGGAGCACACTAGCATATAGATTAGCATAGAAGCTAATAGACATGAAAAGCTACAGTTGTACAGTAGCATTTTTGCAACTTATTCTAAAGGAAAGCTGTGGGAGTTTTGATTCTATCCCACTGTTGATGTATTCTGCCCCTGTATGTGTGAGCTAGGCAGTAGATTTTGTGCTGATGGTTTTATTTGGACAGCGGCCCGCCGTGTGCCCTCCCACTGCCACACATACTTAGCCTCAGTGTCTTGTTTGTCTCAGGCTGATGGTACAGAAAGTTCTACAGGAGCTTAAGCAGTATCATGGGTAAGTAAACAGTGTGAAGGAGCCTGTCGTACCCTCCGTACAAACTAACAACATTAACATGAGCGCCCCTGGCCCACGTTTGGTTTGCAGGCCCAAAATAGAAAGCATTGTTTGTCACTCGCCTGTCTTGAAAATGTTGTGTACGTTTGCATGTGTATGACGTATGTTATCTTCTGTGTTTACCACTCTTGCTGTATTTGGTTTTATC